>NW_009221162.1:13598-30130 GCF_000690835.1 Fulmarus glacialis | reverse complement strand
CAGGACCATAAAAAGGATAAAGGGTGAGGAAAAGCCATTCTTTTGTGTAGGGTAGTGAAGGCAGAACATAAAGGGACAAGAAATTGGCAGAGCATAAGCTTAACCCAAATAAGCTACTTCAATCAGTCCTGACAGATTAGTTTAAATGTCAGGAAACTCAGGCCGATGAATTTAATTTAAGGCATTGGGAGAGGGAACTTTTCCTTAAGTGAATGAAGTGATTCTACCTAGTATGTTGTTGTTGTAGCTGTAATATAAAATTAAAAAAAAAAAGAAAAGGAAAAAAAAAAGTGATATACCACATCCTGCATCAAATGAAAGCTAAGCACTGAAAGTCTCATCCACTGCACTGTTAAATTCACTTACACAGCTGTGAAAGGATTCATTGAACAAAGGAATTTACTTTTCATCCAAAGATGTTGGTTAGTCTTACAGCAGAGAAAATTAATTTTTTTCAACTGTTTTTAAATAGCTCTGCGTATATTAATTCAGGATAACAGAGGTTTCTTAACCTCTGTTAACATATTTTTTCCTTTATTGCTATTCCTACTAACAATTTTGTCAGGCATAAAAAACAAAAAAGCAGACATTTAAATAATAAAAAGGGAGTGTTGATTTAATATATATAAAGAATACTTGCCAATTTCCACCAAATACAAAATTGAAAAAATAAGCAGACATAATGATTGTATTACGTACAATGAATGTCCTAATCCATGAATAATGATTGATGAAAACCGAACAATTTGTATCAGATATACATGATCAGAAAATAAGCAAGGGAAAAGACAGAAGTAAGAGCTTTACCAGGACATTCTTCATTGTTGCTAGGCATAGCACAAAACACAGAGATACAGTCCAGAAGCTGAAACTGTTCATTCTGGAAAAAATATTACAGCCAAAAATGAATTTTTAAATTTACAGGTGCCTCAGGTCTGTGACTCTGAGTGATTTATAAAAAGATGTATTACTTACCAGATTCAATTTTTTTCCCCTTTTTTCGCACCCTTTGACACTTTTAGATGGATGGCAAAGTTCCTGATCAGAAATTACTCCTTGCATAGATAGCTTGTAATGTCTCTATGTCTTCTTCCAGAATGAAACGTGGTGGTTAATCTAGCAAATAAAAGCAAGAGATTGAAAAGCAAATCCTAGAGAGAATGATTTCATGTCACATCACAATACTCTGAGCTCAGGTGTTCAACCACTTTTCAGTCCATCTAACTGTCTGCTCATCCGGCCCATACTTCAACAGCTTCTCTATGAGGATCTTATGGGAGACAGTGTCAAAAGCCTTCCTGAAGTCAAAGTAGACGATACCTAGCCCTGTAGAGTCATGCTCTCCCCTTGTCTACCAAGTCAGTCATTTCATCGTAGAAGGTTGTCAAGTTTGTCAGGTATGACTTCCCCTTGGTGAAACCATGCTGACTATTCCTGATCACCTTTTTGTCCATGTGCCTAGAAATGGTTCCCCAGATTATCTTCTCCATCACCTTTCCAAGGATCAAGATGAGACTGATTGACCTGTAGTTCCCCAGGTCCTCATTCTTGCCCTTCTTGAAGATAGCAATGATCTTTGCTTTACTCCAGTCTTCAGGCACTTCTCCCAGTCACCATGATTGATCAAAGATGATCGAGTGGCCTCAAAATTACATCAGCCATCTCCCTCAGCACTCATGGGTGCATCCTATTAGGGCCTATGTATTCATGTATGTCCAGTTTGCTGAAGAGACGTATCTCTGATACTCCAATCCTCTGCCACCAAGGGTAAATCTTTCATGTTCCAGACTTTCATTCTGGTCTCCAGGAGCTGGGAATCCTGAAGACTGGTCATACTAGTAAAGACTGAAGTGAAGAAGGCATTCAGTACCTCAGTCTTTTCCGTGTCCTATGTCATTGGACCCTCTGCCCCATTCAGCAGCAGGCCCATATTTTTATTAGCCTTCTTTTTGCCACTTAGGTACACATAGAAGCCCTTCTTGTTGCCTTTTACATTCCTTGCCAGGTTCAGCTCCAGGTGGATTTTGTCTTTCCTGCCCTAATCTCTGCATGCTGAGACACTGTTTCTATATTTCTCCCAGATTACCTGTCCCTGCTTCCACCTTCTTTATACTTCCTTTTTATGTTTAAGTTTTTGCCAAGACCTCTTTTTTCATTTATTCAGGATGCCTGGCATTTTGCCTGACCTCTTGCTCTTTGAAATGGAGCATTCTTGATCTTGGAAGAGGTCATCATTTAATATAAACTAGTTTTCTTGGACCCTTCTTCCCCCTAGGGCCTTATTCCATAGGTGTCTTCCAAGCAGATCCCTGAAGAGGCCAAAGTTTGCTCTCCTGAAGTCCAGGGTTGTTATCTTGCTTTTTGCCCTATTCCCTCCTCTCAGGATCCTGAACTCTACTATCTCATGGTCACTGCAGCCAAGACTGCCTTCAACTTTCACATCCCAACGATCTCTTTCTTGTGAGTATGAGGTGCAACATAATTTCCTCTTTGGCTTCTCTATCACTTGAGTCAGGTTGCCACTAGCAGTATCATTGGTGCCCCCATGGAAGAACAGCAGGAAGTAATAGAGGGCTGGACAAGCTTCAGCAGTTTCTTTACAACATCCCAGATCACAGACCCTGGCAAGCAGCAAACTTCTCTAGACAGCAGGTCAGGTCAGCAGATGGGTGCCTCTGTTCCCTGCAGCAGGGAGTCACCTGCTACTATCACTCACTGCTTCCTCCTGGTGCTCCTACATAGTCAGTTGTCCCAGCTGCTTCGTTTGAAAGCACACCCAACTCCTCAGCTTTGAGGGAAATGAACCTGTTCTGTAGCTGCAAGCCTTCCGGTGGATCATTCCTCTTAGAGCCAGAAGTCACCAGCTTCCGTTCTTTGCCTTCCCCAGAGTTTGCATTTATCGCTCTGCTAGGGAGAGTCTCCCTGTATTTCCACTGCAGTTGGGATCTAGGGTTCTTCAAGTTCTTGCGCCTCTGGGAATCATAGAATCACAAAATGGTTTGGGTTAGAAAGGACCTTTAGAGATCATCTAGTTCCAAACCCCATGCCGTTGGCAGGGACATCTTCTACTAGATCAGGTTGCTCAAAGCCCCATTCCACCTGATTTTGAACACTTCCAATGCCTGAGCATCTGCAACTTCTCTGGGCAACCTGTTCCAGTGTCTCACCAACCTCATCGTAAAAAATTCCTTCCTTATATCCAATCTAAATCTACCCTCTTTCATTTTAAAACTGTTGCCCCTTGTTCTGCTACTACAAGCCTTGGTAAAAAAGTCTCTCTCCATCTTTCTTATAAAACCCCTTTATATATTGAAAGGCCGCAATAAGGTCTCCGCGGAGTCTTCTCTTCTCCAGGTTGAATAACCCCAACTCTCTCAGCCTTTCTTAATAGGAGAGGTGATCTGATAATTTTTGTGGCCTTCATGTGGACTCACTAACAGGTCCATGTCTTTCTTGTGCTGGGCGTCCCAAAGCTGGATGCAGTACTCCAGGTGGGGGGTCACCTGATCTGATAATTTTTGTGGCCTTCATGTGGACTCACTAACAGGTCCATGTCTTTCTTGTGCTGGGCGTCCCAAAGCTGGATGCAGTACTCCAGGTGGGGGGTCACCTGATCTGATAATTTTTGTGGCCTTCATGTGGACTCACTAACAGGTCCATGTCTTTCTTGTGCTGGGCGTCCCAAAGCTGGATGCAGTACTCCAGGTGGGGGGTCACCTGATCTGATAATTTTTGTGGCCTTCATGTGGACTCACTAACAGGTCCATGTCTTTCTTGTGCTGGGCGTCCCAAAGCTGGATGCAGTACTCCAGGTGGGGGGTCACCTGATCTGATAATTTTTGTGGCCTTCATGTGGACTCACTAACAGGTCCATGTCTTTCTTGTGCTGGGCGTCCCAAAGCTGGATGCAGTACTCCAGGTGGGGGGTCACCTGATCTGATAATTTTTGTGGCCTTCATGTGGACTCACTAACAGGTCCATGTCTTTCTTGTGCTGGGCGTCCCAAAGCTGGATGCAGTACTCCAGGTGGGGGGTCACCTGATCTGATAATTTTTGTGGCCTTCATGTGGACTCACTAACAGGTCCATGTCTTTCTTGTGCTGGGCGTCCCAAAGCTGGATGCAGTACTCCAGGTGGGGGGTCACCTGATCTGATAATTTTTGTGGCCTTCATGTGGACTCACTAACAGGTCCATGTCTTTCTTGTGCTGGGCGTCCCAAAGCTGGATGCAGTACTCCAGGTGGGGGGTCACCTGATCTGATAATTTTTGTGGCCTTCATGTGGACTCACTAACAGGTCCATGTCTTTCTTGTGCTGGGCGTCCCAAAGCTGGATGCAGTACTCCAGGTGGGGGGTCACCTGAGCGGAGTAGAGTGGCAGAATCACCGCCCTCGACCTGCTGGCCACGCTTCTTTTTATGCAGCCCAGGATACAATTGGCTTTCTGGCCTGCAAGTGCACATTGCCAGCTCATATCTAATTTTTCGTCTCCCAATACCCCCAAGTCCTTCTGCGCAAGACTGCTTTCAACCCACCCATCCCCCAGTCTGTACGGATACCGGGGATTGCCCCAACCTAGGTGCAGGACCTTGTACTTGCTCTTGTTGAACTTCATGAGGTTCACATTGGCTCACTCCTCAAGCCTGTCAAGGTCCCTCTAGATGGTATCCCTTCCCTCTAGCATATCAACTGCACCACTCAACTTGATGTCATCTGCAAACTTGTTGAGTGTCATTGTCTATGTCATGGATGAATATATTGAACAGTACCGGTCCCAATACGAACCCCTGAGAGACACTACTTCTTACTGGTCTCCATTTGGACATTGAGCTGTTGATTGCAACTCTTTGGATGTGGCCATCCAGCCAATTCCTTATCCATTTAACAGTCCATCCTTAAAACCTATATCTCTCCAATTTAGAAACAAGGATGTTGTGTAAGATCAGGTCAAAGACCTTAAGGAAGAATTCTTTCATTCTTTCTGATGCTGCACAGCCTGCTGAATTCCTCCTGTAGCTCCTCCACTTGGTGACACAGCTCTTCAGCAACAGCAGAGCAACTGCAGACCATCTCTCCCAGCCTCAGGGAGAGGCCCCAGGCACTCCCTGCAGCCTGCAACTTGCAGAGCTGTATCTATCATCCGAAGCTCTGTCTGGGTCGAAGCCTCTGCCCTGGCAGGGACAGCTGCTCCAACACCTGCTGGGAAATGTTCCCTGTGGTGTATCACCACTAATCCTTTAGCAGATTTTGCTGTTGTTACTAGTGAATTAACTAGAAATTCCCATGAAATTATAAAAGATTTTCGTTGATGTACTTCAGCGGTTTTTGATGAAAAATGTAGGACATTTTTTCTTATATTTTTAACACTCTTTTTTTGAGAACTTCCCTAGTGAACTATAATAAAAATATTTACAGACGTTTTACATTTCATGAAGATTTATGCTGAAGATAACTCCTCCATCAGACCTAAGCTTATTTAAGCTTTTCAGAAAATTTGTCCTTGGAGTTTCTATTATTTTCAAATATATTTCAAAGCTCTTAAGCCAAACTTTAAACTGTACCATGGTTGTACAAGTATTCTTTGAAAAACTGGTCATGTTTAAGTTCTGATTATTTTATTCTAACATTTTTGTAATGTTAGAGAAACAGAAAAGCTGTGTCATTACATATGAAATGAAGAAATTATCAACATCAATGACCATACTTGATACAAAGGAGGAGCTATGTAGAGTGAAATTCACTTAATATTGTTCTATAACTTTTAAACATGGCTTACTCATTCACTAAAGTTCTTCAATAAAGGTCACAGGTGCATTTTATTCTCTGAACAGGCTACTATGGACTAAAAAAGAAGTGGCACCCAAGGTAAGCTTGCTCAAGTAGGGTAAGAAAAATAAGTTGAAACAGTGGAAAAGATAGAAGGTAGAGAAGAGTACACCATTTAGAATTGTGTACCTTTCAGGCACAAACTTAGTAAAACTCATGTTTTTTCCTTAGTAAAAAACGTCATGGAAAAAGTTAGAATAAAAGCATACAAATCACCACTGAAATGTTATTTAGATTTTATTGAGCCAATGGACAAATGGTGCTATAGGTTAATAAGTGCATGGAATCAAAGAAGTTAATTGCATTATCTGTACTGTAGAATCTCTACAGCTTTTTATCTGATATCTGATGGAAAGCATATGTTATTGGAGCTATACTGACTGTGGTGACATGTGGAGGAATGGTTAACAGAAAAGGGACATGATTTAATGTCTCTGAGCAACCCATGCTGTGAACAATAGGGACATGATCTCCTGACTTTGCAAACTCACAATCTTGGTCTGTCCTTGACGATAAGACATGAGAAACAATGCCGCTGAAGCAATCAAGTAAAAGCGGAATTGTATCCTGAAGCAGGCGTGTAATAGGTTGTTTACGCAAATTGTAGTTTCCAATAACGAATAAGCTTTAGGCGCGTGGACAGAAGGCTAGCACAAATCATAGCTGAGTTACAAGCGCGTGAACAATTGCATGCAACCAATCATTATCTCACACGAGGCGCATGTATAAGGTTGGGGGCTATATAAGTGCTGCTATAAGCTGTAATAAAGGAGAATGACCATACCCACATTGGGACTCATCATTTCTCCGGTACCGCGACTCCCACTCCGTCGTCAGATACCGATCCGAATAAACTCCAGCAGTGACAGACCACCAAACACTCAGAAAAATCAGGAAGACCATAAGGACACAGAATAAAAGAATAATGCAAGCTTTAAATCACTTTTCAAAAAACAGATGTGTCCAAACAAAGGGAAAACAAAGAGATAATCAGGTTGTTCAATATAACACAAAAATGAGCTTGCAAAAAATAATTATCAAAAGAATAAGAATTTGAAGAGAAATTTATTAAAGGTAAGTATACCTTCAGATTGAACCCTGTATAAAGTTTTTGCTATGTGATCCCAAAACCATACACAGGTGAATAAGTATACATAGAAGGATAACTGAAGAGTGTCTGAAGAATGGAATCCCTCCTGAAGGAGAACAGACAAAAAGACCCCTGTGATTCTTCAGTCTGAAAAAGAGAAAACTAAAATACTACTCAATAAAAGCTGGAGAAGTAGGCATTTCTCTTACCAGCAAGACCCAAAGAAACTATCAAGCATGTTAAACAAGAATAAACATTTCTTCATAGATGCTTTATAGAACGTGTTGCTATGGCATGATTCGTAAGACTGAACTCTGTGTAGAGGAATCATTCATTAAAGAGTATGACTGTTTAGGTGCAGCCTCCTTCAAAAGGTGTTTGCTTTTGCACTCACTTTCTTCACATTTGCTGCAATAGATATAGAAGCTATTACCAATGAGGATATCAATGTTTAACCCGTTCTTGAGATTTTGATGGTTTATGGAAGACTATTTGCATTTCAACATTCAGAAGTGCACCAGGATTCACGTTAGTTACTTAAAAGCCACGGGAATTTGCAAATTTAATTTAGCTGCCATATTTTTTTATAAGAAGATGTTCCATGAATGCCAAATAGATAAAAATGGTGCTATGATATGTATATAGGCAAAAATAACACCTAACCTAAATAATAAAGTCTAAGCACTTAGAAATTCAGAAATAGCACATGTATTTTGAAGGAAATATCCTCACTTGTGGACACATACTTTTCCAGTAACAGTCTATTTAATTCTCTGTTTCTTCTTCCATTGAGGAATTTAATCCCTTGCTTAAGTGCAATATTTTTACCAGAAACAAAGACACTTAAATAATCATGACCAGTAACAAAACTGCCATTTGCTTTATTGAAGTCCCATTGTTGCCTTCATTATCTATAGACTTTTTCATTGACCAACATTTAATTTTCTGTCATTTCTCTTCACCAAGAGAAAGACAAATATTGCAAGATTAGTCCTCTATATTAAGTCAATATCTTGTCATTCAATTCTGTATTCATCAAACCTATTTGTTCTAGCCTAAATCTGAGCATTAAAGTTACAAAAAGCAATTAATTATGTTTTCCTAAGAACAGCCCATTAACTTTTTTATTTAACATTGATTTGAAGACCTCTGTGTTATGTTAACCCTTAGATTTTATTTGTCCTGTATTATAAATGATGTTCACATATTTTTATTGAGTCTTTCTACAGTCTGAAGGGCAAGAAGTCTTTTACAAAACATATCCAGAAATGTGTTATAAAAGTGCAAGATAATTACTGAAATAGTAATTATTCAAGAAACATTACCCTCGAAGTTTTAAAATTAAAATGACCTTAGTAACAGGCCAAATGTTCGCTCATATTAATAAGCCACAAGTATGTATTTCTGAATAACCCTTTATAGTGGTAGGTTGGTTTTTCCCGTTTTAAACATTCTCTCTTAAATCAAAGTGAATAAAATTAAAAGAGAATCCCTGAAAAGAATGAGGCTATTATCAGTCATTAAGCTCATCTGAGTTCATTGGGGACAACAAATAATGCTATCTAATTAATTAGGATGACAGCAAACTGTGTGACACATTTCTTATGGCTGGCTGCTTTAACATTCTAAACCCTCTTGTTGATTAGAACTTGCATGTTCTAAATAGAAAAGGATGTTAGACATCCCATCTGCTGTGTAACAGAGCTTCAGAAAAAAAATACGCTGAAGTCTTGATAAGTTCACATCACCAGAACAAGACAAATGCAGCATCTTATCTGATATGCAATGACACAATTCCAATTGTTTCTAAAATTCTATTATTTTAATCAAGCTACATGGAAAAAAAAAAAAATCCTACTGTCAACATGATTTCTTGATCAAAATCTGACGTCATGTGAAGTTAGTAAAATGTCTCACTTTCAAATACCTGTTCGTTTTGAGTGAGCACAAGTAAAATTTTGAAATGGAATGCATATCCTGAGATGGCACATCTTGTTTACAAAGTGCTGGTTCGGAAATAATGATATAATACTGACTGACTACTATGCAGAGCTGTGACTCTAATTATGTGCATATTCTGAAATAAATTTGTTAGAAAACAATTTACTTAAAAATGCATGATTCTATTTCATGCCTGAATACACTTACATGAAAGTAGTGTACTTCTAGTATACTTCAAATAGATTTAGCAAAGGTATGAAGGGGTAGTATATCGTCATGAAATCCGAGTACACTATAATCATTTTTTTTTTTTTCAGTAAACTATTTCATAAGTAATACTTTGTTAGTATCAATATTGATATTATATATGGTTACAGAAAAACTGTATGCAATTATAAATTCTTGAGTTTTAATGGAATCAAATACAGAAATTAAGTATTTGTACACATAAGTGTTTATGATTCTACAGGAAGAGCTATGTTATTACAGAACTATATACAGGTGACTTTTTTTGAAGTAAAATTGTTTTCATCTATTTATTTTTCATTGTTTTAAATATGAGCCTATTTGCCACTGGTTTCGGACCTCTACCTTGACATCCCCTTGAGTGTTCTTTTTTGAGATCTCAGGTGATTATTGATGCATTCATGCATGTCTTATTGGATAATTAAAATAAAGTTATGGTAGCTTAACACAGAGGATAGGTCAAATGTTTGTGGAGCACAAATACCATCCGGAATGAGTGACTGTAACTGATACTAACTGTGTAAAGTGCATAGAAATTGCACAGTTTGACTAGCATCTCATGGGGAATAACAGAAAGTTTTCCTTCACTTGGAAACATAGTATCATAGAATATCTCAAGTTGGAAGGGACCCTTAAGGATCATTGAGTCCAACTCCCTGCTCCTCACAGGACTACCTAAAAGTAAATTATATGACTAAGAGCATCTTCCAGATGTTCCTTGAACTCTGACAGGCTTGGTGGCATGACCACTTCCCTGGGGAGCCTGTTCCGGTGATTAACCACCCTCTCAGTGAAGAACCTTTTTTTAATGGCCAATCTGAACTTCCTCTGATGTAGCTTCATTTCATGTCTTCATGTCCTATTGCTGGTTACCAGAGAGAGGAGATCAGCACCTCCCTCTCTGCTGACCCCCTTGAAGAAGTTGTAGACTGCGATGAGGGACTTGTACAGTCGAGTTCTGAAGACTTTGATCAAGTGTTCTTCAAATATTTTTGCATAAAACACAAATTATTACAGTTTGTATTGTGATTCAAGCCTAACAGGTGCTTCACTTTATATTCTTTTCATTCCCATTTTCAGGTCTTTCCATTTCTTCATTTCTCGTTTCTTTTTCTGTTGACATTGTCTGTTTTGATTCATACTGTTTTTTCTTCTCTATTTGTTTCCCAGGCTTTTCACCCAGTTCTGTCCCCGTCTTTATGTAGTTCATTCTTCTCTTCCCTTCTTCTAATTTTCAAGTAAAAATTTTATTTTTTCCTCAGCTTATTTAAAAATAGTTTCTCTCTCATTCATGATCAACTGAAATAATTAGTCAGATCATTCAAACCTTCTGGTTCTGTTACAAAGTTCTGTAATGTGGAATGCTGCCAATACCATCCATTGATCTGGTTGCATGTGTTATCATAACAAAATAAGGTGAAGTGTAATAATGATCTTTTTTCCTTTTTCCGTGCTGCAGGGACAGCTGCTCAGTTGCTTATCCATGTGTGTCTGAGTGTACTTGCGTTTGAAGTTTCAGCTGGCAATGCAATGAGATATCCAGTCCAAGTAACACATCTAAAATTATTCTATTTTATGAGACTGAAAAACTCATTTCTGTGATCCATTCTGATGACGATTTGAAAAGATAGCATGACGGTTGTTGGTGTCTCATGAATAATGTCTTCATTTCAATATTTCTGCACCAAGCAAGAACTAACACACTATAGAAACATAAAGTATGCACAGTTTTTCTTTGTTTACACAAAGAAAATCTTGTGCACATATACACAAAACCCTTTTATGGACAACTGCTTCAGGTTAAGTGAGTTTAGCAGCAGGAAGATGGCTCTCCCTCTTAGCCTAACTACATAAATGGAATCTAAATGTCCACGCTCTGACTTGGGAATACTGTCTCTCACAAACATACTAAAAATACAGATAAAAGTCTGCTTAACCAGACCCTGTCTGAAATGTTACTGTGTATGAGAGCTGACAGAAACAGGGTCAGAGTTATATAGGATGTTTGAGCAGTCCATAACATAGAGATCCTGGGTGCTGTTTTAGATTGTGAGATAGAACAGAGAACAGCACACAGTCTCACCTCACAAGCTTTTATGTGCAAGGCTTTCTGAGAGACCTTCAGTTTCTTTGGAGTTTAAAGATGTGTGACAGACAGTTTACCACACCGGAAATTTGTTTATTAGACTACAACCTTATTAACTCTGACAAACATGAGAGGATGTTTATAACAAAAGGAAATTTCTGCAATTTTTCCTGGAGCTGATGAAGTTTAAGAGCCTAAGACACTTGAAGTTGGGAGAAGTTTTGAGCCAACAAACAGAAAAAACAAAATAGAATAAATTTAATTTTTACAGAAACTGTATATATAGGTAAAGATGCCACATCAAGAGTGCATATGCACTCTCATATAACTTACATAAGTTTATGCCAGAAGTTGTAACCCTAAGATGACAGCTTTAATTAATTGGAAGAGTACATTTCAGAGAGTCTGAGGAGATTTCTTTACAAATAGCGGTGAATGTATACGAGAGATAAAGGACTCCTCTCCTAATTCACCTAGAAATCCTATTTACTCACCAACTCCAGCTGTTTCTGCTGTTTTCTTGACCAAAATGACCTAAGAAACAAACAAAAACCCCCCAAAAAATCCATTGACGTTGACTTATCAGTGTCTCATAACACAGAAGTACTACGTAAGAATAAACACTTAGTAATGCCTTCTTATAGAGTTTTGCAATCATAGAAATGCTGAAAAACAAGAAGACAAAAGAAAAGTAGAATGATGAAGCTGTAGCAAATGGACAGAATGGAATTGCAAGCCAGACTGTAAAACTGAAGACTGTCTTTTATTAACAATAAACGTAATTTTGAATAATGAATCTCCAGGATAACTCCCTAGCCAGGGCACAGTGAATTTATTTGTAACTTGGTAGTGACTTGGCTGTAGATGCACCTAAATTTTTGGTGCAAAACTACGTTCTGGCGTTATTGTCCTGAAGGCAGGGGAAGAAGAAGAAGGGAACAGAGCATAAAAAAAAAAAAAAAAATTAAGTTTCTTGTTCAATTATTAGAGGAGCAGGAAGTCTGAATAGCTCCAGAGAAAGTTACTTATGACAGCTCCAGTGAAAGAACCTGTGTCTGTGTAGTCTAGGAATTTTAATATGCTTACTTGCATTTTAGATTGTTACTAAGTTCTGCCTGTATAAATAGTGTAGAGAACCTAGGGTTCATGCCTTTCCTAGCAGAATAGTTCAAGCAGTATCTGATAGAAAGGCTCTGTAGAAACCAAGCTTAACACTCAAGGGGAATACAATCCCATTTTCTTTTTGTCAGCTGAGTACATAGATTTTTGTGGATCACCTTTCAGATATACCCAATTTTCTTCATTTGCTGTGAATTATTCTCCTGAACCACCAAATTTTGTCCACTGATTTCATAGGAAGCTTAAGTATAAACTACTGTAGCCCAGTGAATAAGATTTTTGCCATTGCTGGTGCTACAAGCTTTTTATTTTTATATCAGGACTTGTCTGGGCTTGTCTCCGGACTGAAGTGTTTCTGGCTTGTTTCAGCTTTAGTAAAAATTGTCTAGCAGATGGCTATAGCCTTTTTTTTTTTTCTTTTTTCCTTAATTTAGCTCTCTGAACACCAAATGTAATAAAACTACAAAAAAACTATTTAGTCATTGAGGTACATACATGTTCACCAGTGCTAGGAGAGGTTATTGTGTAAATCATGTCTAAGTGAAGATAGTAGAAATTTAGCTGGGAACTGAAGACAAGTCAGCTGACTATATAAAGTGGCTCAAAACCCAAGAAGTGAAGGTGCCCCACACCATTATCAAGCTTCTTCTGGTGAAGAACTCTGGCTATGAACCTCCTGCTCCTCTCTGCTGGAGGAAGGTTGGAGCCACTGGACCTAGGGTCCAGAGGGGACACAGAACATCAAATAAAAAATGCAGATACTAGGAAGTTTTTGTGTAACAACTTTAACTAGAATATTATTGAGGGTTTTTATGTGTTTATCAGATAATTTATCAGACTATGACTGCTAGTGTTATTGTAATTGGACTAATAATAACTGCTTGTATTTTGATTATTCTGTTAAGACTTTAATTAGACTAACAATAAATTCTTAGCTCTATGTGTAAGGTGTGTTCACTACACACCTTATGTTGTCCATAACAAAACATTCAATGCAATGTTGCATTTCCATGAAGTACATTTCTGGGACCAAATCTCTATGTTAATCTCTATTTTCAGGATCTGGGAGGCCTAAATTAATCTACAGTGCCATACTCTATCTCTTATTAAATAATTATTTTTCTTTCCTATTAACTGCCCTGCTTAGGGCAAAATTCATTTAAATGGAGTCACTTTTTTGAGGAATGATAACAATAAAAGTTTGTGAACCTACTTGTGAGTCTGTCCTGGTAAAAGTATCTTATGGACAGGTTTTTTGATCGCATGTGTGACTGCAAATTCAGTTCTACCAATGTTTTGAAAACATGGCCAAGAATCTCAAAACCTGTTCCCAAATGTCATGAAAACACAATGAAATGTAAGAGACCCAATTCTGTAGCTTTTGCAAATCCTTATAAAAGTGATTTTATAAAGGGAAAGGTAAACTTTGTTTGCTGACTTCATTCAGTTTTGGCTCAGGAAATTTTTTTTGTATTCTTTCAGTTTCTCTTTTGCCTGTGACTGTGTCTAAGCTACATATTAATGTAACTGTCTGAGGACAAGCTTCTTTCTTCATAAAAATAATTAATGTTAGTAACTTAGCTTTTTACATAGTGCAGCTGCAGTGTGGACTGCCATACTCTGACTGTCTTTTCCCTATCTCATTGCTCAGCATAGAAATCAAAAGCACACAGATGAGCCATTAAATGAAATAAATGTGTAATTGTCAATGGAATTCCTTTTAAATTATATCTGAGTAACAGTCATCAGGATCCTGTTATGCGGACTTGAAAGGAATTTACAAAAATCCCCAAATTACTCGGTCTAGGAGAGAGTATTGACTAGTGGGTAGATGAAAAGTGTACAAGAACTGGTTGATTAATTAATTAGCATTGCAACTGTTTTAAGGTTCTTGCATAAACTGTTTTTCTTGTGAAAGTGAGAGGTATTTCTATTTTCTGTTTGGTTTTTTTTTTATTATTTTCACAGAACACCAATATAAAACCACTGAAGTCCTACTTACATGTTGTTTTGAGAACATTGAGGGCAGTGACTCACATTCAAGTTGTTATAGCTTCAAAAACTGAAGTTGAACTGCGTGTATATGCTCTTAACTCACAGAAAATGTAAGGTGACATAACTTTAAACTTTTTAACTGTACCTTACATTAAATCACATTAGCTTGTATTAACTGCGAGTTAATAACATATACAGGAACAAGTAAAGCAATTCAGTTTATACCAGCTATTTCTCTCCAGATTAGGTGTCTGGAGTCAGGTAACAATTAAGTGTCTATATATGGTATCCAAGGTGTCAATTGGTATATGGTATCCAATTAGGTGTCAATTAGGTGTCTATATATGGTATCCAAACTCCTATCATGATCAGCTAGTCAATACAACTAATGGGGTCTAAGGTGTTATTTCACTAAGTAGACACTAATATCTGATCAACTGAATTGCACTCTACTGATTGTATTACCAAAAGGCACAGTGCAATCCCTCAAACACAAATATCTAGTACCATCTGAGATGTTGTACAATATCCCGTAACTACCTGATGGTCCGAAAAGGCAAGGGTCTCCTATAGATTTTGTGTCAGACTAGCCACTCCCACATGGATGCTGAAATACCTTAAGGCATCTCAAGTTGCACATCTATGAACTGAATCAACTGCATGGCCTCTCTTGAGACAGGTTAATCATGACACATTTGGGTGAGCTAATCAGTAAATTCATCATGTACCTGCACATCACATGAATTTGATCTATTGTGAGAAAAATTCTGTAAAATGTTTAAAAAATACATTATTGTACACCTGAAAATATGTTCAATAAGTATGTCACAACCAAGTCATTTTCTTCCTCCTTCAAATTAAAATAAAATAGGATTTTGCTTGTGTAGATTTTATTACTAGAAAAGAGTGGAAATGGTGAGATTAGAGAATAACATATAGGACATGTATGTAAACAGATCATAGCAACTATGTCTAACAACTAATTCCAGAATCTCTCTTTACCAAAAAAGAACACAGAATAGACCTTATCCATACTGTTGAATTATCTTACCCTCTAAAACAGGATTGTGACAACTGACCTACCTTGGCAATAGTGTCTGGCCTGAACCATGTTGCGAATTAAATGCTACTAAATGGTTTTCCTTTTGCTGAGCTATTTAAATTCTCTTGTGTGCAGATTTTAGCTTAGACATCAATTTCTCTTCTCTTCTGTGGGATCTTGCCATGTGTAAGTAGGATTTCAGTGGATAATTCAACTCCATTGAAATCACTGCAGTTGCTCAAATTTATATTAGCACAGGCATTTTTCCTTTGCAATTAACCTCACCTTGCTCTCTCTTTATCAGGTCTTACGGAAACCTTGCAACAGTCGTTGAAAAGCAACACTGCTTTATATCATGTATCCAACACAGCAGACTCTGCAGTTTGCTTTTTCAAGTAAATGTGTTGTTTTACCCCTGACAGCATGAGAAGCTGTGGTTTGTGTACAAGGACTAGAGTATGAAGAGGCTCATAAACACAATGTAAATGGTTTTCTACTGTCACCTGAGGAGAGGAGGGGTGAGTAGAGAAAAGAACTCAATTTCTCTCCAGTCTGGGCATGTCCATTTTTGTCATTAAAAAAAGGTGGAAATAAAAAAAGTAATTCCTCCAAAGTAAGATAGTTAGAAACCATAATTAGTCTATTTCAAATGTAGTCACTAACATAGACATTTTAAAAATGCATGCACTGAAAGTGAAGGATAATTCTTACATCAGCTGTTGTACTGACTGTGTTCACAGACGACTGTCACATTTCTGTTACACAGTTGTTTCTCTTTCTATCAGTCAATCTATTATGTAAAGAAATGGAAAACAAAACTTTAATTCTTCCTGCTATAGCACTTCTGAGTGCACAACTTTTTTGACAAGCTCCCAGTTTTTGCCAATTTTCTTTCCAACTGTAACACAACTGTTTGTCATCTCCTGAAACATCCTGAAATAAACATAAATACTGAATACCTCTTCAAGGTTTTTCTTCAGATTTGTAATTAATAATGCATTTAGTTAGATCATTAATTCCACAGTGGGTAGCACTTGCTACCAGCTAAACGGGGTAGTTTATGTCTCTTCTCACTCCTTATCCAGTTTTCAGAATGATCCCGAGAAGTATCTAGATTGATTTTGAGAGTATACTTTATAGCTTTAAAATGCAATAGACTTCAAAGAATAGTATTGTAGACAGAAACAG
>NW_009221162.1:913-13585 GCF_000690835.1 Fulmarus glacialis | reverse complement strand
AATACAACAGTAGTGTAGAGGAGGGTGGTAGAAAAGAGTTGTGATTTACATAGACACGTACATGTAAAACCTCAGTATATAGACCTTATTAACATTTTCCACCACGGGGGAAAAAAAAAAAGCTCTTTAGCTCCCAAAGGGCCTCTTTGTCTCACTGAATGAATCTGAGCTATCTTTTTTCAATGAAAACCAGAGGAAAAATCAAGTAAGAACAAATTAACAAGAAAGAGGTAGTGAGCAATAAATTATTAGCCTGTTTTTCAGATGTTCCTCACACACAAACACACCTACTGGTGCAAATCTGTTTAGCAGTACTTTAAGCTAGTCTATTTATTTTGCTCAAGATCTTGGTTATGGGCAAGGGAAAACAAACCTTATATATCAAGCCAAGAATTTATTGTTAATATAATTGAATATTAACAGTCTAATCCAATAGTCATTATCAGTTCAGATCTAATTATTAGAAAAAAAAATACTTCCATACAAAATCTCATTAATAGAAAAAATATAGATACATTTTTTATGTAAATAGGTCTTAGTTCCTACCCTTTTTTGCTTGTATGACTCTTCTGGTTTCTAAGGTCAGTAGCTTCAGCCTGGTGGTGTGAGAAGAGTGTTATGACAAACTGTTAACATCTCTAGTCCCTCCAAGAATCCATTTAGCTCCTGCTCGCTCATATTTCCAGTTCTCTTTCCTTCTAGCCTCAACTCCCAGTCCCAGTCTCTTGAAATAACTACGTTGAGTTTGTTCTCTCCTAAGAGTTCCTCGTGTTCAGCTTTACCCAACTCCTTTCTGTATATGTAATGACAAACATCTTGTCCCTTTTGTTTTTTCAATGCCCCATGGTCTTTTTGCTTCCATTACATTTGAATTGGAAAGCTTTCTTCTCCCTGGTTCTTGAGTGCAAGCAAAGCATAAAAGGGAGTCACTGTGATCTTTCAATAGCATTGAACTTTTTTTCAGTTTTCAGAGCTAGAAAAAAATTTGACATGAAGTCAACATTCATTGTTAAATTTGAAGTATCTTTCACAAGGTTGTAGATACTAATTGACATACTCAAAAAATAGTGACCCAAACAATATAGTTTCACCAGTCTCATTTTTATAAATAATTTATAAACAGCCTGAAATAGTGTAGGAAAAATACTAGGAATACCCGGTACTGAAAAATTCACCTTGCATATTTTATTTGTGTTGAAGATCCAAGAAAGTAAAAAGTGTTTAAAAAGTTGATAAATTCATAGTAGTTAGTACCCCTAATCTCTCCTGTTTGTGAAGTTCTGAACTAAAAGGACAGTACCATCCCTGACAGTACAGCAGTTGTTTTCGTCAAAAATTGTCTAAACCGTGTTGAAACACACAATGTGTATGCATAGCTAAATATATGAAGAGACAAGTTTTTAGAAATTAAATATCTTGGAAAACAAGATTCATCAGGCCATTGTTTAGATAAAAAATGTGTTTGACTAGGTGTACAACATCAGAGATAAAGACAGATATTAGAGTAGTTTTAAGATCTATCCATCAGGAAAAGAAAGAACAGACAGCACAAAATAAAGCCTAGGATGTGAACTTCTCAATTAACTAAGGAATGAAATCAGTTGAATCTTGTCCTTGCTATCTGACATGTCTATGCTCAACTCCCCCCTCTCTCCACACATCTATGCATTTTTGCAAATAAACAGAGTTATATCAAAGATGCTCAAATCTGTCACTACTTCTTGAAAGAGAAAAGTCTATGAGATCTGAAAGCTTGGAAAAACAGTTCAGAAAAAAATGGAAAAACAGAATCAAAAAGGTGTTTTTTAAATTTATATAAAAATATTTTTTTTTTTTTTTACTTAATACACATTTTTTTTTCCAGATGTATTTTTTTCAGTGAAAGACATTCATGTGTCTTGTACTCTTTGTGTCCGTACAGTCTGAAGTGTAGTATTTCAGGTTAATTTTTTTGACCTCCTATTGCCAATCCCTTAATTCTTTCTGTATGAGGAGAGAGAATTAAACATATCTAATGAAATTTATTTTAATAATAAGAATAAGCACTTCTACTGACCATAGCATGTGTCTTCTAAAAGAGAATCTGTTTATATGGAGAATAAGCTTTTCTTGCAGATTCAATGCTTAAAAAAAAAAAAAAAAGAAGATGAAAACTTGATTGTATCTCTTAGAGACTATTTTCCGTTACATATAAAGGAATTGCTAGCTAAGAGGAAATAGAAGGCCATGGTCAAGTCAGCTGGATTTTAGCGGACATAAGTGACTTTATTTTGTCTAACACACGTAGATGTATATATTTTCAGTATTGTAACGGTCATAGGGAGAAATATGGAAAAACTAAGTTATGACAGAAGGGAATTTTTTATTTTAATTTTACTATCATATGACTCAATATAACTCAAATAAAATGGGTGTTTCTGAATTCTAAACACCTTTGGAATGCCTATCATATCCCTGGTAATAATTTTCCAACTTAGCTTATCATTAGGCTATTTATGGTGTGTCCAGTATCAAGCACTAGGCAATCAAAGATACTTTCCCATTTTCATTTAGATTATCCTCTTTAAATTACTTTTATTTTTCTGAAAATAAAAAAGTTTGTTATGAAACCTTTACTGATTCATTGCAGCTCACATTTGATTACTTCAGTTCTAAGAATATCACAGATTCTTTTGAAGCCTTATAGATCTAAATAAGAATTGAATTAAACACATAAATACAGATGCTTATTAATTCTATGAATAAAAATGAAGGGTGTTTTTTTTAATTATTTAATTTTAAAAATTGTTTTAAAACCGCAAATAAATAAATGAACCTCAAAACAGGTAAATAAATAGCATGTAAATGTGCTATTCATGATAAACTATATGGATGATCAGGTGGTGGAGTTCATGATCCTCATAGAAGGGAGCAGCACAACAAACAGGACCACAGCCCTGAATTTTGGGAAAGAAGACTTCAACCTCTTCATAGATCTGCTTGGAAGAATCCTATGAGATATGGCCCTAGAGATAAGAGGGATTCAGGAGAATGCAAACATCACTCCTGTCTTCAAGAAGGGCAAGAGGGAAGATCAAGGGAGCCACAGGCCAGTCAGTGTCACCTCAATCCCTGGGAAGATGATGGGGATAATCCTACTGGAAAGCATTTCCAAACAAGTCCAATTGGAGGCATGCAACATAGTTTGTTAAGAAATTACTCTTCTATACTCAGAAGTTTTGGGGAGTTCACAGCTATTTCCTTTCTCCACCAAGGAGAAACCTGTACTTAAGAATCTTATGAAATATAAAGCAGACTCACTATAATATAAATAGTAGCTTATTGATTACATTTTTGACATGGGATGTGAAAAATTGCATATTTAAATCCTGTTTTCACTGCTTTTGCATATTCTTTTTTTTTTTTCTTTCAACACATGTTTATGGACTCTTCTTTATCTCTTTGAAACTATCTTAATTAAAATTTAAGTAGAATTCTCCTGAGAAGTTTCAAATTCAATTTCAATTGAGCATTATTTTCTGATCAAAACATTTTCTTGAGAGGGAAAAATAGCCAATAAATTATCTGCAAATGGATTGAGAATCCATTGCTTTTGTTCTTAACCTACTCAAACTTTTCATCCAGTTACCAATTCACACTGTCTCACATATCAAACTAGAATAAGTCTTAGAATCTCAAGAAAATAAGCACTTCTTTGGTGATTTTATTTATTGCAAAACTGAGACTTGATTTATTGACATTCTTGTCTGTTGACATGGGAAATGATGTGTAAAAGAAGATTCATCTTACATGTGACACATGAAACAGTTGTCAAACAACTGGCACTGTGTGTTATGCATCCACTGGGTTTACTTCAGGGGAAGAAGCTGCATAAGGAAGAGAAGGCTAAATCATTTTGCAATAGGACCACTAAGTTGTTACGATATGTAGGTGTCATTTCAGAAATTTCACACACTTTATTCAGTGTAAACCACTGTGTGGCAAATGGCAGATGATAGTTTCATGCTGAAATTAAGGCCTCAGAGAACTGCATCAATTACAAACATGGAGTTGACCTGGCCAGAAAATGTATTAAAGTATGGTGAGCTTAGAGTTAAAATAACCACAGTAAAATTAAAAATTAAAATAAACCAAACAAGATTATTAAAATAAAATATAGAAAAAATAACATAAAAAACTTACATTGGTGTACAGCAAATATGAAAAGATTAATATCTGATTAGTGTGGTGGGTTGACCCCTGACAACTAAGTACCAACCAGACTCTCACTCACACTCTCCTCTTCTAGCAGGACAAGGGGAGAGAAGGGCAAAAGCAAGAAAAAATCATGCATCAAGATAAATACAGTTTTAAAAGTGAAGAAAAATTAAAAAAGAAGAGATGCAAAGGCAACCTCTTATCACATGCCACCAGGAGACTGATGCCCAGCCAGTCTCTGAGCAAAGGCTACCTAGGAAAAGCAGTACCTTCACACACACTCACACACACACACACACAGTTTTATTACTGAGCATGGTGTCATAAGGTTTGGAATATCCCTTCATTCAGTTGGGGTCAGCTGTCACAGCTGTGTCACCTTCCAACCTCTTGCCCACCTCCAGCCTACTCCCTGGGCGGGGGGGGGCAGAATAAGAAGCAGAGAGAGCCTTGATGCTGTGCAAACACTTTTTGGCAATAGATGAAACATTGGTTTGTTATCAACACCATTTTGGTCATAAATCTAAAACACAGCATCACACAGGCTGCTATGAATAAAATTAACTCCATCCCAGTCAGACCTAGTACAATTAGAAAAAAAGAAAATAGAACCAAAACCTACAGCTCTGCTGTTCTTTCTGTTTATTTTATAATAATTTAATAAATTAATTGCATGGAAAACAATGTCTTTCTCATATGTGAAGTAGTCATCCTTAGTAGCTGTTGTGGTTTAACCCCAGCGAGCAACTAAACACCACACAGCCGCTCACTCACTCCCCCCAGGTGGGATGGAGGAGAGAATCAGAGAAGTAGAAGTGAGAAAACTCACGGGTTGAGATAAAGACAGTTTAATAAGCAAAACAAAAGCCGTGCACACAAGCAAATCAAAACAAGGAATTCATTCATTACTTCCCATTGGCAGGCAGCTTGTTCAGCCATCTCCAGGAAAGCAGGGCTCCATCACATGTAACGGTTACTTGGGAAGACAAATGTCATCACTCTGAATGTCTCCCCCTTCCTTCTTCTTCCCCCAGCTTTATATGCTGAGCATGACATCATATGCCTTTGGTCAGCTGAGACCAGCTGTCCCAGCTGTGTCCCCTCCCAGCTTCTTGTGCAACCCCAGCCTACTCACTGATGGGGTGGTGTGTAAGGCCTTGACTCTGTGTAAGCACTGCTCAGCAATAACAAAAACATCCCTGTGTTATCAACACTGTTTCCAGCACAAATCCAAAACATAGCTCCATTCTAGCTACTATGAAGAAAATTAACTCTATCCCAGCCAAAACCAGCACAGTAGCCTTAATCAAATGTCTGCATTTTGATAGCTGATGGATTCTTTGTGATGCCCAGTAAAGGAAAGATGTGCAGACATGGATCTTTTATGCCAATTCATTTCTTTAACATTATGGACTTTATCCTAAATATAATGAAGCTAAAATATTAACTTGATGTCCGAAAGAAAAAATATATTATTACAGCCAATGTGTAACATGGCCAAATGTTGCATTAACTGCCACCTGCATCAACATATTGTCAGCCAGGTGCAAATGCTCAGTGGGCAAATCTGGCAGCCCATCTTCCAGTTTTGTTTAAAAAAATGGTTTTCTGTCACTCTGGGAACCTTCTTCTGCTTAATGGAAACTCTTAGTATTTCATCTTTCCAAAACTTTAAAAAATGGCATTTCTTTCCTTCTACAATTTCACACATTTGTCCATTTCCTGAAGGTCCATTTCCGTGAGATGTTCAAATAACATTAAAAGAGCTGTCCAGCTCATAAACACATCTAGTCAGAGTTAATACGTTTTATGGAACAATCCTTGCAAATGGCAGGGAGCAGCTAAAATTCAACACAGACCTTTGAAATACAACAGCGGAAGAGGTAAATGTTCTTATGTTGTAATGCACCTCAGTTGGACGTATTTGCTATATAATCTAAAGACAATAATCACAATGTCCTTTTATTTATGTAAAATGTTAAACTCAAAATCTTGCTATGGACAAACAGAAAAACACCTCATATGTGAAGCCAGGAATTTACTGTTAGTCCAACTGATGTTTTAACAGTCTTAATCATTAGTCTAGTTACCAGTAATGTATGTTCACAGTCCAAATCAACACAGACAAGCTGTGATAAAACAGTTAAAAATATTGAACAAAAGCTTTCCTACTATCATCTGCTCCATTGCCTTGTGTTGTTATGCAAACCCCCTGCCCATGCTCCTCGGCTCCTGAGGCCGTTGGTGTCTGCTGGGCAGGGGTGAGAAGGTTTCACTGCACCATCCTGAAAGCTTACTCGGAGAGCTGCAACATCACTGACAAGGATTTCTTCCTTTCCTTTACAGCAAGGTGCAAGATGTAGATGTTTTCTTCCTTTTCAGTCTTGGGATCTACTCAAATTCATTTTCCTGCATTTTCTTAGCACAGTCTGCCTATATATTGTTTCTTTTCATTGATTCTCCATTATTTGGTGTTTCTATTCTCTATCTAATAGCACAAAAACAGTGGAAGCGGAAGAAGTTATTTCTAGAGCACCAAGGTAACATCATGTTCCTTAAAGTAATCTTTGAAATAACTAATAATGTCATAAAAAGTTTTCCAAATATCTTTTAAGATACAATATTATATGTTGTCTATATTAGAAATCTATAGTTCTAAGAGCATGTGTTATGTTCTGCAGTTAAGATAAATAACAGTTTTTAGGATAGTTAGTGAGTTACAATTTTTCTTATGTGTAAATATTTATGTATAAATAGAAAAACAGAATACCCCGAATAACGAAAATTCACCATACTGCAATGTGTACACATATATGGATTTGTTCATAGTTTCATACAAAATATACCTGTTATAGGTTATATACTATGCAGAGATTAGTCCAGCTTCTCAACCATTCACAATTCCCCTTGAAATTTTTGGAAAATAGAAAGCTTTTTTGAGCTCTGTAACCAAACTCCAAGGTTGGTTTGAACTTGACAGTGATGAGAAAAAAAAAAAAAAATATATAAACATTCCAGAGTTTCAAACAGGGTCTTAAAGAATTACCATTCTAGTCCTTTATTTTGCATCTATAGTAAAAATTAAGTGTAAATACGGAATAGAAAAAAAAATCGTAATAAATCTAACCAACCAATGGTTTTCAGTTGTATGTTTGATAAAGTGTTAGGTTTCAGTACTGTTTGCATCCAGCCAGTGAAATTTGAAAAACAGTCATATTTCAATCATTTTCATTACAATTTATCTAGGACCAGTTTACTGCTTAGCACGTTCAAAAGTTAACATTTTTTATAAGAGTTCAAACCTTGCTCATACGCACATACACAACTTTCAAATTAAGTTTGGCATTTTGGCTTAGATCCAGCTCTGTATTTTCCCCCATTGTGATGTTTTTTCATTGATTTTAAATTGTATTTCACATATCATACAAAAGTATATGCAAAATATATATTATATGCTGCGTAATTTAAATACATATATACCTTATGCATCACATACTGTTCTATATTTTACTTTCATATATGTATTACATTAACCAAGAACAATTCTGTAAAGCTTGGAGGTTTTTTTGCAGGGGAGTAGTATAGTCACACTGATTTGGAAAAAAACCTGTAGAGCTGTGTGTATTATTTTGTGTTCTCCTCTTCATTATTACAATTACAGAAAAAAAAGTATAGGTTGGTTTAAGGCTTTTATTTCTGGTTTTAATTACCAACTTTTATTTGTTTTGTGGAAGATCCTGCCATAGACCAGGATATCATTGTGCCAGAGTTTGCCCCTTCTAAGATCACCAGTTATACACATGACTGAAAATGTTGTCTTCCAGAGTGAGACATAGGCATCTAAGAACAAGGATTTTGTGTTTATGTAAATGTCGCTTTTACTGCAAACTGTAGAAAGAAAAGGAAAAAAAGCTGTCAAATGAACAAGCACAACTAAAATATGATTTAGTTTTCTTTTCAAAAGTAATGACCTGCAACTATATTTCTCTTGTTGGCATAATGAAACTTTGAAAAATATAAGAAGAAAAGAGTGAGAAAAGAAAATAGCATGCAGAGGTCAAAAAAAAAAAAAAATCTTATGCTGACTCCAGCATACGAAGAAAGATATCAGACCTCTCCATCATCAGAGAATAGAAACAGCCCAATGCGGAAGGCATAAATATATGTCAGATGGGCTGTGGCCATGCAAGCAAGAACAGAAGACAGAAGTCCTCTGCTGACAAAAGGTAGTTCTAACAACATACAGAATATGATTTCATAGGATAAAGAAAAGACTGTAAATAAAACGATTATAAAACACATACTTCCGTATAATGTTATCCAGTCAAAACATGAAACAGTAATTCTGCACTCTAATAATCCTTGACAAGAGCCAACTATTTTCATGGACCCCACTTTGCATTCCCCTACCATCTTCATATTGTTTCTATTTGATATGTTATAACGGGAGAAGAACGGACAGCTAAAGGCAAATCCAGAGTAGTGCAAGTTGTCGCTGGAAAAGACATGGAAAGTGCTACCACAGAACAAATACATACGTATATGCACAAAATCAGTGAATGAACATTTTTAATATAAATTTTAGCAAAAATTACACTCAGAACTAAAAATTCTGTATATTTAAATCTTACTCAAACTGAGGTAAACTAAATTATCTCTAAATGGAAACTCAAAGGAATTGGCAGAATTCACTCTGTAATGTTCTAATTCAACTATTGTGAATGCCAGGTAGGTGCAAGGGCTACAGACCTCATTTAAGTATCAAGGAACATGTCTTCTGCACAACAATGTGTCCTACTGCCACTATTAGAAACAGGCTGGTAGACCAGTAGGACATCTCTGGTAGATGCCACAACCTGTGTTGTGGTTTAACCCGGCAGGCAGCTAAACACCACACAGCCGTTTGCTCACTCCCCACCTCACCAGTGGGATGGGGGGAGAATTCGGAGGGAGGGGGGAAAAAAAATCTGTGTGTTGAGATGAAGACAGTTTAATAGAACAGAAAAGGAAGGGAAAATAATATGACTGTTTCTAAGCAGACCAAGTAGTCAATGGGGACCGTATCAGAAAAAACTTCCCCCGACTCCTGCCCCCCCCAGTACCATTGATTCTGAATACATACAGGGGGACTGATTCAGCCCTGCATCCAGAGGGTACAAGGCAACTGAACACACTGAGTGTAGGCCTAATTTCTGAACAGGAAAAGGAATGTTTTATTGCTTCTCCAGTTTACTCCACTTGTTATAAAACAGGCAAAAATACAATTTGGAAATTGGTATTGTCCAGCAGTGTATTGGATAGACACTCTTCAACTCCATGAGGCCGAAATGTGTGTTTTTACTAGCAGTATCCTTTCATAGCAATGTCCTCTGAAAAGACATTGCCCCAAAGGACGAATCTCAAAAATTACACCACCAGGGCTGTCCACAGACCCTTCTGCCTAGGAACTGTTTTCTGGCCACACTCCAAACATGATCCACTAAAGGACAGAATTGCTAAGGGAGAAAAAACTGTTTTGCATATGTGTGTTTTCCAGAGGAAGATATATAAAACTACAATAAGTAGACAGAAAAAAAAGTATATTAAAACTAAATTCTGTACTACATCCCTTGTATTATGGCCTAAAGAATCGTAGTATTTAATGATTATATACTAAATGTTTTTGTGTGTACATAGTGCCTGATATCAAAGCATAATGCCAAACTATTATGCACTATATCAAGGAGAGAATATTTCCCTTTTCTTTATAGCTGCAAGCATTCTCTGTTGTACAAGAGAAAGAATATATTTTCAGTAGTTTCTCTCTTTGGAAGCAGAGTGGCTTCCTTCATATGCAGTGCAAAAACTTTACAATTTCTTGTCTTCTGAAAAACTTTTTACACTCCGTATGTTTTATTCAGTAGAACTCACTTTACAGAATGAAAAATAACATGCAAATAATTATGTATCTAAGACTGTATCATGGTTTTATCATTGTGAGGCATGGTGTATTCCCACTGAATTTTTGGTTTGATTCACAACGTAACTGAGATGACTGCATTTCTGCATTTACTTCATATCATTGTGTAGTGCTCTGAGATCTTTTTTGAAAATGAAAAATGTTACATATAATAAATACAGATTATAACTTCTTAAATGTCATATGTTATTTATCTTAAACATACTCAGCTTTCTTAGCAGCAGAAGCAAATATTTATGTTGGGTTAAATCTGGTTTTTTTGTATGCAGCAAATCCAATACCAATCCATACCTTTTTATCCCACAATATTTTGTAATGATAGATCTCATGCATATATTGTTGATATGATTTTGTCATCCTTTTAGCATTTTCCAGATACAGTAGAAATGAATGAAACATTGTCTATAATGCCCCAATAAAAATTAAAAGCAAGAAAAATCTTCCCCAAACAACTGCGCATGCAGATGTATATGCATGGTGTTTATTACCTTTATTCTCTAATGACTGTATGTAATTTCTGTAGACTGATCAGTGATAGAATGAAGACACTAAACCAGTCTAAAAGCTTAGATAGAAAGCTAAGCTACAGCAGTTTAGCAGTTTACCAAGCAGCAGCTAATCTGCTTTTATTGCTCTTCATTGCACCAGTTTGAGGCAAAATGCAGACAGATTCATATTCATATCTTGAAATTGTAGTGCAGTTTTTTGTAGGTAGTGTAGTAGTTTTTATAAGTTCCAGTATGCAGGAGTTAAGATATCTCAAAATTATACTGTTTATTGAGTGTATGGTACCTCAAGCTCACATGCTATCAAGGGTACGTGTGACAAAATGGAAGAATTCCTGATGTAAGATGCATGTAGATAAAGGCGGATGATAGAGTTTGTTATTAAGTCTAATAATGTATCCTTAAAATACACAGCTACTTTTTCAAACTCTGAGAGTTCTAGCAAAAAGTATGAACATGCCTCTGCCCACCATTTCTTCTGTTTATACAGAAAACCAGACCTGCCAGATTTCCTAGGTGCGAATTTCTTCAACTTGTATGCCCAAAACAAAAGGTTTTCATTAGTTAGGTTGTTAGTCCTAAATAAATTTTATTTGGAATTTGATTCACAAAGTAATTGAACAAAATCTGCCTCCATTTAAGTTTAACACTGTGAAATTACTTTTACAAGGTCAGCTGCACTGTATTGTACAATGAGGAGTGCTAACATGGTAAGTACATATAAAGGGAATCACACCTGGTTTGGAAAAAAAAAAAAAATTCTTTCACTTTAAAAGGGAGCATTAAAGTTTAATCAATTCCTGATGTTTTAACAGAAGGACTGTTAAAATAAGGAAGTATGAATTACATGGCTTTAAAGAAATCATGTTTCAAACACGTTTGCTTGGCTTTAGGGGACAGGCCACCTTATTCTGGAATGTTGGCTTCCAAAGCGAAAAGAGGGTTCATTGAGCATGACTTCCTTCACAACTTAATACAGCTCTTACCGTGATAATGCTGCTAATAGGTGTAATGATTTCCTCCAGCCAACACAGTTTTAGTATAAACGAGCAGAATATATTTCACCCATTTGAATGAGTAGAATGAATATATCGCATTTTGGTAATTATCTCACACTTGATTTTAAGTCCTATTTGACAGCATTGTCATATTATCGAAGCAATTTTAAAAGCTTTTAAACTTGTTGTCAGAAGGAATTCAGCATAATCTAAAATTGCCTTTTCTAAATGAAAAATCTTTAATCCAGCCCTCTTATCTGAGCTGAAGGATAGATAAGGTAAGACTAGGAGGAACATCCAGAAAAGAAAGACAAGACTATGCAAGCAAAAGTTGAGTCCATTTTTTTTTTCTTTTAAAGTGATATTCTTAGTATATCAGAATGAATATTGTTCTCTACAGTCTCTGGTCCCCAACAGTGAAAATACTACCTTAGTAGATAACATTTTATACCCACTCACTTGGAATGGGCTGACACCTTTAAATAGAATGTTTGTCTGAATACGGTCAACAGTCAGGACTGTGTTCTTTTTTTAAACATTTTTTTTCTATTAATAAGATATAACTCTAATGTGCTACATATTTGGACCTGGTTTTTAGATCTGCAAGTGAAAGTTATGCTTTTAGAGTAGCATTCAGCTTCAAGAAATTTAGATGTCTAAAGACATGATGTCTACATCTATGCCAGGAAAAACAAATAACTTACATTCTCTTTCTCCTTTGACAGATCTCTGAAGTATGTGATGAGCAATGGCATATCTTTTTTCCTTGGATCCTACACACACATAATCCTGAAACACTGATTTTTGCAACACTCAGCAAATACATAGAGGCTTACAGAAAGCTTCTGAACTTCCAAATATTCTTCTTCCATCAATATACCAAAGGCTGTAGCTCTGTGAAACATTACTATCCTCACATTAATATCAAAATACCTCAAGAGAAACATGAAAGAAATGAAACTGGCTTGCACTTAACCCAGCTGAAAAGGAAAAAAAACTGCAGGTGTCTAGC
>NW_009221162.1:0-882 GCF_000690835.1 Fulmarus glacialis | reverse complement strand
CAGGAATGTTTACTCCGCTTCCTATCAGAGGCACCACTGTCGTCATCATTGCCAAAGTAGTATAAAATTTGTTCCTACTTCTGCTTCCTTCCAAAATTCTGTCTTTCCTTTAAAATAAACTATTTACGCTATGCATATATTTATTTCTCTGTTAAACTACTATAGCTCACTCCTCCTAATGTTGAGTAAGAAACCTGCCTGAAAATCCTAGTTTATATAAAATATTACCTTGAAAAAACAAGCCACTGAAAGCATGTCACACATTTAGTCTCTTACTCATTGCTGTCACAATTCAGCGTTTTTTATCTAACAAAATGTCTCTAAGAAGATCTTAGAGATCATTTCCTTTACAGTGATTCAACAAATGACCGCACTTTATGGGAAAGTTGGCAAAAACTCATTCTGAAACAGGTTAAATTGGCAAAATATTCTGCATGACCAATATTTGACTACAAAACTCACTATCACTGAAGGTGAAATGGAAGCCAAATCTTGCCATCTTAAGAACTGAAGTAAAATGTGATTCTGCTTCACTACCTTCTTTAGATTATGAAGGTAGAAAGAGATTTCCATGCAAATCAGATTTTAACTTAGGTTATTAAAGAAATAGGTTATTTACTGTAATGTATGTGTTTTTTTCAATTATTTTCAGTAGTTTCTTAAAAGTGTAATAGACTTGTAAAAGCAGACAGTTGGTGACAGAAAGATAACCAAGAAAAGATGAGTGACGGAGAAAGAGGGAGTGAGGCAGTGAGAGACTAGAGTTTGAAAAATGCGTGACATGTAGACATCTGGCCACTGACAGTGCTGTCAGCTGTAATGGTGACTGGGGGCAATGTTTTGTCTCACAATAAATAAATAAATTATTTTAAATAAATAAAT
>NW_009221161.1:83930-114320 GCF_000690835.1 Fulmarus glacialis | reverse complement strand
CCTCGGCCGCCCCCCGCGCAGCTGCAGCCGTGGCTCCTCTGAAGGGGCGTTGTGGGGGGGCTGGGGACCTTCTTGGCAGCGGTTTTCTGTCGTGTTTGAAAGTTGGGGTACTTGGCTGATGAGGCTCGGGCTCCCTAGGTGCCGCTGAGGGGTTAATTTGGTTGAGTAATTGAGCTGTAGGATACCCATCCCCATCTTGCAAATAACAGTCTGCTGAAGTGTGATGGACACCACAAGAAAGGTATTGCATGTAGGTAAGTTGAGCAGAGTTGTAGCTTGAAATTGTATCAGCCAGAAAAGGGGAGTGGGGGATGATACTTCATTTCTGAACTGTGATCAAGCGGAGCTCTATTTTCTTTTCCCCCAAACGACATACAGATTTTGAAGCATGGATGGCAGAGCTTGTGCTCTCTGCTTGCCTGGTCCCCAAAGCTAACCCGGTGCCGTATCTGAAATAAAAATAATAGGATGAAGTCTTTGTGGAGCTGTGTTTTCATCTGATGCGTAATTATGTTTCCATTTCTCTTCCTCACCAGAAGAAATTTATTTGTTTATTTACCCATTAATGATGTGTTAAAATAGATATGCTAAAATCAGGCCATATATATGCTATTTAAATCTGGCTTTGAATCTCAAAAACGAGACTAATTTTTAGTCTTCACTGGTTTACAGTCACCCTCTATCTATATTTAAAGGATGTCTACATAGAAAGAATGATGGGGGAAAATGTCTGTATCAATGTAAATAATTGGTTACTAACAAAACTTCTTATATTTGGATAAGTATTTACAAGTGTGATAGCAGTCTTTAAAAAGGTAGTGTTCCAGTCATCTGATTTTTTTTTTTTAAATGTTATTTTTATTTTACTCGATTAAATTTGAACTAGCTTTAAAGCCCTGCGGTATCTTAGTTTTTTGGCCTGTGAACCTGTATATTGGATGGAGTTTGTGCATGTAAGTCCTCATTACTGTAACTATCCATGCAGGACTAAATGCTGTTTACTTCACACATTCTGATAATTCCACTAAAATTAAGATACAAGTCACAAGATTAATATGAGCAGAAATTAGTTCTGTGAGATTTTCCAGCCCTGATGACATTAGTGGGAGCATGTGGCAGCAGAGCCCTATTTTTGCTTTTTTTCCTCTGCTTTCTGACAGAATTTCTACAGTGCTTAAGATAAGATTAAATCTTTCTTAAAAATAAATCTTTTCTTTTACTGGCTCTCTTGGACTACCTAAAGCTTCAAGTTCCGGTTCTCCATGGGTTCCTCAAACCTTGCAAGTGCTGCTGATCTCTCTTTTGCTCTGGTTTCTCTGGAGAGACTTATCCGTGAGGCTGCCTTAGTTCTTTTTGATTAAAGAATTCTGTCTTCCTCAGGCTAAGGTATGTTAGTTTGAGCAGGTGTATCCAGGTGCCTCCTACAGATCCTCTTTTATGGCTGTCTCCTTATCTTCTGATCTGACCTGAAGATTTCACAAGGTTAGGTGAAGGCTTTGTGAATCAAAATGCGTGATTAATAGTGTGCTTAGTACCTGGAAGTCTACTGTACTGCAAGAAGACCAAAAAAAAACCCCAAAAACCAAAAACCCCAACAAAAAAAAACCAGGAGTAGAAGATCTGCCTGGAGCATGGAAGTCAGCCCGTGGAGGACAGCACTGCTAGTTGACAATAGAGAGTGGAGGCTGTGAGATAGTCTGCAGGTGAAATAATTGGCCTAGGCCTAAATTCACTATGAATGTTGAGGAAAAGTAGCAGGATTGATATGTCTGCTGAATTATTTAGCTTGTTACGGATATATATTTTTAGCATATGACTTCTGCAGAGAAATATGAAAACAATACTTTTTGGATTTATGTAACAGATTTACAGGAGAAACTAAGATAGCTTGCTGAGAGAGACAAATTGAAAGGTGGATCATGACTCCCAACACTAATGTTTCTTCAAAATTTATGATAACTTGAAATACCATTCTTAAACACTTGGGCAGCTAGCTACGTTTCTCTCCCTAATTTATATTTTCATAAACTTTCCTGTATGCCAAATGCTCTGACTGATGGAAATTTTTAGGAAGGGCTAATTTTGTTTGGCTTATTAAATCTTTTGTATTACATTAATATTTTATCGTTACCATTGATGAATGGCAAATGTTATTTATCACACTTTTGAGGAAGGATTCCTTCTTCTGTAGTAATCTGGGCTGATATAAATCAAATTCTATGACGTACTTTTCCTTGCCTTTTAAAATAACTGGGAAATCTAACTTCACATGTCAAAACGCGGGGTGGACAGAAGGCTGAAATGTTTTTTGGGGAGAGCTGGCAGTCCTGGCCTCACCAAGCCTTTGGTCTTGCCCACTACTTACCCTGGGTTTAGGAGCCCTCCCCACACTTCCTGATTTCACCTACAAACCTGGCAGTCTTGCTACAATTTTGTCCCAGATTCTCCATCTCGTTCTTTAGGAGCAGTCACAGTTGATTTTGCTCTTGCAGACCTGAAGAAATTTTTTTTTTTTTTTTAAAGGAATGCCTAATTCTTCCTTAACTCTGCCAGATAAGGATCTGGTCATTTAGCTTAACAGGCTCTCCTGTGGTGGATAGTTGATCTGTAACAGAAAACCTGGGACAAACCTTGAAAGACCGGCTGGATTGCACAAGGTTTAAGTGTGGTGCTGGACTTTACCTCATAGATGTCTTTACAGTGATAGAGGATTTTAATTAAAAAGACTTGCTCCTCTTGATACAAAATCCACCACTGGCATTTCTAAAAAGGAGTCGAGGTTTGCGAATTTCAGTTTCCTGCTGTTTGGAAGACTATGTTAACTGCTTGCCAGCTGAATATTAAGAAGAGAAAGAAATACAAATTAATAATGAAGGATTCTTCAGTTTATTTTCCCCATAATCTGCAAAGGTAGATTGAGTTAATTTGTCCAGGTCAGTAGCAGATCATTTCAGGGAAGAGGTTTTTTACCATTTCTTCTGTCATCATAAGTTAACTAAAGATGGGCAGAATCTTAAACAGCAAATCAGATTTATACAATGCATTCCACTATGAAAATTGCCGCTAGGAGACAGGATATGTCTGTCTTCCAAGTCTTGTATACCTTTTTGGCAAGGTATACTGAGATAACATACTGAAAAGTGAAGTGGGCATCTTATGCTGTACATGGTATGTTTATTAATTTGTCTTGTAAGAGGGAGTGAATAGAACAAATTTAATTAACTTACTCTGTAGGTTTTTCAAGTTTACAATGATAAAGTTTGCTTACATTTTGCAGCAATGGGTTTTAAATTGTTTGATGTCAGTATCTTTAGTGGGATTATTTAAAAATGTAGAATTATTTCTGCTTCTAAGGTGTTTTAGATCCAAGTTCTATAGAACTCACCACCCTTTTGAATCCAGAAGAGACTGGGCGGGACAATTCTGTTTACAGTAGTTTCAACTCTGTAGCTGCACAGGAGGTTTAATGTTGGTTTCCATAGGTTAGGATGCCAATAGGCTTTTTGCCTCAGCCTGACAAACTAAGCCTCTTCTTCCTGTTCATCAGTGAAATTTGCCCCATAGGTTCCTTTAGATTGTTTTTAACGTTGAAGAAGGTTCTATTTAATGAAAATATACTTACTTGACATAGTACGGTGTCAAAGTTATTAAATGGGATGCTGTTTATCAAGTTCATTTCTTTGGCAGGCTGTTTTTGTGCTCTGTTGCTATGTGCCATGGCATTAAAAATCAAATCCATCTGTGTTTTTTTGGTGGATGTTTTTCGTTTGTTGTATATCCTGTTTCTATGAAATTTCACCCTATGCTGTGACCTCAGTGAAAATTTGCCCTAAGTCAATCTGGGCTAAGTCTGTCTGGGGAGCGTTTTCTCTTAAACTTACCATGTATACATAACTAAAACACTTTAATTTGTATCAATTTCTTTAATTCTGTTACCTGTACTCTTGTCAATAGGAGTTTCTTGCTTGCTGCAAAAACACTAATTTGGCAAATAGAGGGAAATCTTCTAATATGAGGCACTAAAAAGACTCCGGTTTTTATTGTAGTTGTAAGAGGTGGATGTGTAATGGACAATTAAGAGGGAGAAAGTCTTATGGGAAATAAGCTTTTATTGTATTTTGACAGTTTTTCATGTGCCATCAGGTTTTTGTATTGTTTGTTTATTTATAAACTATGATCTTAGCATATTATAGCAATGCTAATAAGATGCACTGAACCTAGGGTGCATATTTCTGTTACGAAAATGACTCAAAAACATGAAAATGGGTATAAAAGTCTAGGCGCTAAACGTGACTTGGTATCTTGTGTATTTACTGCTGTGCAAATGGAGCATTAAGCAGAACTCATCAACACTTTGGTATTGTACAGTTTTTCTGTTACAGCAGTAACATCGCTGCTCTGCCTGGATTTTGTTTGCTTTGTGTATGTGTAAATGGCTAAAGAAAACAGGTATCAATAGAACTGAGTTTTATAGGATGAAATTACTTTCTCTGCTATAGTGATACAATTTTGGAATAAGTCTTTTTAATGGGTTATTCCAGTTTATACTGTAAATGAGAACAGAATTTGGTACACAGAGTAGAAGATACTGCGTTTGACATTCAGAATAACGTCAGTCTGCTATTTTTATGGTTTTAAAAATATACTTTAATTGATGAGAAGATCTTTAATTTTTCAAATTAATAATCTAAAAGTTGGAGTGTGTATGAAAAGTGCCTTTTTGCTTTAGCCATATAAGTGTGTGGGTTGGATATTTCCCCCCCACCCCGCCTCCAAAAGGCAGCTGTAGAGCTACACTATATCTGGAATTTCTGTGCTACTGTCTGTCATGACAGACAATTCGTGTGGCTTTTGTAGAATGGCCACGTGGCGTAGCTCTCTGTGTTAGCTGGAAATGATAAAGATGGCAGTGTTGCCTGTGTGGGGGACGTTGATCGTACAGCAAACTTCCCTGCAGTCCTGCACAACAGCTCTTTCCACAGGAGCAGTGTGATCAGGCTCATCAGGCGGTGATCCAGTGACTAAACCTTGGAATAAAGATAGAGGATGTAAATGATGAAGAAACACCTGGTTTAAAAAAACATACATTGAAATAAGCATGCCCAGTTTAGACCTGCTATTGAGAAATACCGTTTAATTTGATCTGTAGTTTCTATACAAGCACAGATGCTTAACCTGCATTAATTAAGTTTTCACTCAGGGAATCTACATTAAAGATTTTTCCAAATGAATTATACATGATGATTGTTTAGCCACCGTGTTAAAAATGTACATATATCCTTCTTAATTGTTTTATCTAGGAATTTTTTTCGGCTTCCCTACTGTCGGTGTCAGATAGCTTTAAGTTTTGGTATTTTGTTTCAGCTGGCTAGTGTAGTCTTTTTCTTCTAGGAATTGATAGATTCCAAGTAATATAAACAAAAGTGGTGGCTGCTACTTTTATGGGAGTTTTTTTAGTTTTGGATACCTCAGGTGCTGGTAGTTGGAAACTTGGAACGTATGACTATAGCCTACACTAGATGGCAGTGTAAAATATGAAGAAGCCTTAAGACATTTGGAATTCCTAGCAAACCCAGTAGAAGCTGCCACACTTATGGCTCAGTTCATAGATAAGCATATTTTTACTGCATGTACTCCTGTTAAATATGAGGTAATTTATTTTCCATGATCTAAATTTTTCTTGAATTTACCTTGTTTGAGTAAGAGAATATGTGTGGGCAGTTACTGTAAGATAGCTGGCATACTGTAAATTCAGTCTACAGTTTAATCTTGGTTAGCTGGCTTGTGTTTGTAGTTATTTATTGGTTAGGAAAACCACATGTATTTTTGAAAATGTTATTTGAGATGTATATTTTAAAACTGTAGGACAAAAGCTATCAACTGATAAAACAACAATGGGTGAGACTTCATTTTAATATTTTATGGCTGTATTATGGCCATTTATCATTTACATAGGATGATCTGGTATGTATATGTTGTTTTTTCTAAAAAAAAAAAAAAATGTACATAATCCCCAGGGCAAATTACTGATGTCAAATTGCATGTACTGTTACAGTTTATTGTCCTTCCCTTGCAGAAAGTATCTATGTGTGTGAAGTGATATATATATAAAACAAGTTGCTGTGGTGTCAGTCTTTTTAAAAAAGGTACGATGTGTGAGCCTCAAAAAGCCCAAAATGCATCTTAATGTTATCCAAGCATTGCAAGGGGGCTTCGGTGAGAATGGGAGTTAGGACAGTTGTTTGTGAGCAAAGTACATCCTTTGTTAGTAAACCTGGGAGTGCTTTCAAAGTTTTCCTTTAGCAGTGTCTGATTATACAAAAATTCTGATCAAGGTGGAGAAAATAACATTTACAAGACACCTTTAAATCAGTTTCTGTACCATCAAGATGTGATAGCCTAGAGATAGATTTCCCTACTAAGCATAAAAAGCAAGAGGGATTAGAGGACCCAGCCTATAAAGGTTGTATGCATAGTTGTTGAACTGCTTTGTTATATATTTGCAAGTGAAATTAGATAGCAGTTTGATGTAACACCGTGAAAGCTTTACGTTTTTATAAATTGGATTTTCTTTCTCTGACAAAAATGAAAAGCCTGGTCACAATAGCTTCTTTGGAACTGCGTATTGGAAAAAGCAAAGCTATCCACATGCTGGGATTATTAAATGTACTCAGGCTGTCAAAATATATATGTAAATATATGTAGTACTTTGCGCTAAAATTGATCAGTAATCAATCTGGTGGTAAATTAGGAAGACTGCACATGCTTAAGATATAAGTCATGACATGCTGAATATGTTTGAGGAAAGAATATTGTACAAAATCCCAACTTCTGATAATGACTCCTTTTCAGTAGAAGATAGAAAAGTACTGTAAAACAGTAGGAGTGTTTAGTGAGGAAATAACACTTCCCTTTCCTTGCTTTTCTTCTACTACTGTAATGCTTTTCACAGAAGCAAACGTTAGGTAGCATTGATACCTGTAATGTCAGTATTTTGAAGATAATGTGAAAGATTTACCAGCAGAAAATGTAGATGTTCCAATAAACCTGTGCTTGGAGACGTACTGCCTGTGTGTATATGGGTCTTTGAGGGACACAGTAAGTAGTGTCCCTCTACATTTATGTAGTCTTTTGAAAATAACTAACTTTTATCATTCATACATTGCAGCAAAGGAAACCTTGTGTAAATTCTCCTTGGCAGCTCAGAATCTTAGTTGTTGCTTGAACTCCAAGTGTAAACTGAGATACCATGTCTTAGTTTGGATCTCTTTGGTTCAGCATTCACAGATAATTTGTTTGTTTGATTTTTTTGTTTTGATTAGCGTTCTTAATTGACAGGCAAACTCTGGTAACCTTGCACAAAAGAAGAAGCATGTTAAACAGCAGTTTATTCCCAAAAAAGGTTGTGGATGCCCATGTTAATGTGAATAGGAGGTGTCCTACAATTTGCAGCTGAAGACTGATCTAAACATGTGTGGGAACCTGGCAGAGCAGATCCCTGACAAAAGCATGCTGTGAGAAGTCACCGACTGACTCACAGGGTGAAGGAAATAGAGACACTGAAGCAAGATTAAATGGCAGTTTATTTTAGACCCATGTAAAAAGTATTCCAGAAATAAACAAACTGATCTGGTGTCCAGTGCTCTTACCTCCAACCATGATCATGGGCAAACTGAAATCCCTTTGTCCGGTTTGGGATCGTGTTTCATAAAGGCTGAGGAGGCTTGGTCTGTGCAGGTGTGATGTGATGGTATCAGTCCTATTTTCTTCCCACCCTCTCCACCTTCAACCTGGAGGTCAGTCACCCAGTTTCCTGATATTTTTGTTCCGGGCTAGCACTTGGCTATCATTTGAGGTCCACCAACTTGTTCTCTAAAACTTTACTCCTGAGAATGGGTCTCATGGCTAAGTGTTTGTGATGCTCCTGAGTCTATCATGCCCATGGCATGCTGTGTGATCAAAGATGCACTAGGCTACCAAAGTAACCCTTTAAGCTTACTGTTCTTGGTAGTATGATGTTACAAGGAAGGTAGAAACTTTTTATTTATTTTACTTTCTTGCGTGTGTAGGAGAAAATTCCTCTGTTTCGGTTCCCACAGGTGGTTCAGTTGCCACTTGCAGACGTAGCTTTCTTGCCTGTTACCTGTGGTCATGGGTGCAAGTCGGAGGAATTACTGATACTGATCTTGGAAAGGAGGTGGTGAGTCCCAGGTTAAGCAAAGCAAGCAGAGCCTCCGGAGCTCCTGGGAACAAGTCACTTCTTACCTGAGCAGTGGGGACAAAAGGAAGCTAATCCTTCTGGTGTCCTCCAGTTCTTTTTCTAGTACAGCCAAACCTTGCAGTCTTCTTCCAGGTGGTAGCATTTGTTGGCTATCATATTTAAATAAATCTGATGTTCCACTAAGAAACATGCTACAATTGTTTCCATGTTGCTATGAGAAGATACATTTGTAATAATTATTTTAAATACCTAATTCAGCACTTGCTCAACTTGTTGAACAGCTTGCTAATGAGGTGTCCTAGAGTTATCTATGAATATTTATTAAGATTTATATCAACAAGAGAACACAGAAAAACTGTACTCTTTTTCAAAAGAAAAATTATGGTTACTCATTTTCAGTGCACTCAAATTACCTTAACAATCAATTTTGGTATGTTACAATTGAATGACATGCTTGGGCATTTTGCCTGAAGCAGTGATCTATTTTTTTTCTCCTCTGTCTGATCTAGTTCATCAAAACAACATAATGCAGGTAAAGTGGAATTTTACCTGAGGTTTGTGGCTACCTCTTTTTGTAAATACAAAAATAATGAATAGCTTTGTCCTCATGAACTGTTCCAGTTGGGGAAAAAAATAAACCAAAACACCCCAAAACATAGGCACCTTTTGCCGATTTTAAATAAAATACCGATGAAGATCTAGCCCATGTCTGTGGGAATTTGTGTTCTTGCCAGATACTTCGTAAGTTCTGAGAAACATCAGCTCTGAGAATCTATTTTTGTGTTCTGAAAAAGCAATGTCTCCCATTATAGTTTGAAGGTTAAGGTAGAAATATTTTTAGGAAAATTGAATTATGAAGTGCAAGAATACTGAAAACATAGAAGAAGATACATTTTAAAGAAATTTTAAAAGACCATACCAGCCCATCAGTTATGATCCTAGTTTTTCACTTCTGCATTTTGAGCAGTGTTGCAGCTTTACATCCAGATGATTTGTTAGCTCTGCTCAAAAGAGCCTTTGTTGTATAGTCAGCAATGTCACACATCTCTCACCTCCCCTACGTGATGGGAGCAGATTCTGACCCCATTTGCAGTGCTGTAAGTTTACGGAAGCTCAAGGAAGCACTCTGTAAGATCTTGGCTTTTGGGTTTTGTTTTCTAAAAAAATTTCCATAGGTTAATTTAAAAATTAAATTTTAAAAATTATTAGTAATGTAGCACCTCGTGTTGATTCTGGAAATGCACAGAAGGGACGGGATAGTCAGAGAGACACAGGAGCGCTGGTATCTTGGAAGGAAGTATAGGTCCCATCTTGACAACACTCACTCTGTAAGATCTTGGCTTTTGGGTTTTGTTTTCTAAAAAAATTTCCATAGGTTAATTTAAAAATTAAATTTTAAAAATTATTAGTAATGTAGCACCTCGTGTTGATTCTGGAAATGCACAGAAGGGACGGGATAGTCAGAGAGACACAGGAGCGCTGGTATCTTGGAAGGAAGTATAGGTCCCATCTTGAAAACACTGAGGCTGAGGCTCAGACTCCCATTTTGGTCAAATGTACTGATACCTTGAACAGGCAAGGTAAGATGTGCCTGTGTTAGAATGGCAGTGAGAAACTGGAGGAGAGCTAGTGTCTGCAGAGCAGGGAACTTCTGGGGAGTCATAAAAACATCAGGGCTAGTAGAAATTTTCCTACCAGATGGGAAATGAAGGGATATGCCATGAACAGTCTCAGTGTTGCAGCTTTCCTGAATCTTTAACAACAAAGTTAAGTCTTTGTGTGCTTGGCCACTTCCCATCTTACCTCAAAGGTTCTTTTGTCCCTGCTTAGAGAACTTCTGCGTGTGTGAGGAGACGATGATCTGGCTGCCTCCTTAATGTTCACACGTGAGACTGACTCCCTTTATGAGGCAGGAATGTGACAGGGTGCATTTGGGTCACAGAGAGCATCAGAATCTTCAGTGTCTTTAATTTGGATTTGTGAGTATCTTGATAAAACATTTCTGGTTCTCTTTTACCATTTGTATTAGCCATGATAATGTGCCCTGTTCTTTGTCTTTTGTGTTGTTCGTACAACATGAAGCTCGGAAATCAGACTTTCCTATCTATTTCCTGGTTTCTTTTTTCTTTTGCCTGCCTGGCTTGATGTCCTGGCCTCACAAGGTCTCTAATGCCTGCTTTCTAGACACCCTATTGTAGGCTTCAGATCTAGACACCCTACCGTAAGCTTTTACCATCCAGGGGGACCCTGTCAGGCTTGAGAGAAGTGGGCCAATGTGACCCTCATGGAGTTCAAAAAGACCAAGTGCAAGGTCCTGCACCTGGGTCAGGGCAATCACCAATATCAGTACAGGCTGGGTGATGAACTGATTGAGAGCAGCCCTGCTGAGAAGGACTTGGGGATACTGGTAGATGAAAAATTAGAAATGAGATGGGAATGTGTGCTTGCAGCCCAGAAAGCAGATTGTATTTTGGTCTGCATAAAAAGAAGCGTGGCCAGCAGGTCAAGGGAGGTGATCCTCTCCCTCTATTTGGCTCTGGTGAGACCCCACCTGGAGTCCTGCATCCAGCTCCGGAGTCCTCAGCACAGGAAGGACATGGACCTGTTAGAGCGGGTCCAGAGGAGGGCCACAAAAATGATCAGGGGGATGGAACATCTCACCTCTAAAGAAAGGGAGTTGGGGTTGTTCAGCCTGGAGAAGGCTCCAGGGAGACCTTACCACGACCTTTCAATACTTGTAAGAAGGGGGCTTATAGCAAAGATGGAGAAAGACTTTTTTACCAGGGCCTATAGTGACAGGACAAGGAGTAATGGTTTTAAACTGAAAGAACGTAGATTTAGATTGGACATCTAAGGAAGAAATTATTTACAGTGAGGGTGGTGAGACACTGGAACAGGTCTCCCAGGGAAGTTGTGTGTCCAGGCCCCATCATTGGAAGTTCAGGTTCCAGGTCAGGTTGGACAGGACTTTGAACAACCTGATCTAATGGAAGATATCCCTGTCCATGGCAGGGGGTTCGGAACTAGGTGATCTTTAAAGGTCCCTTCCAACCCAAACCATTTGGTAATTTGGTGATCGGGATTTGCCTTTCAAACTGTCCCATAGTGTTAGTCTTGATGGTTATTTGGGAGATAAAAAGATTTGAGTTTGTTCTAATTTGTTCATAATAACAAGTTTAGTTTGTTTCAATTCTTAATGAAGATGTAATTTAAGTTTTATATTTAGAACTACTGTTGGTCAAGCAGACCCTGAACTAAAGTAAATTCTATTCTCACATACTTTTAAGCAGTGAGTTTTTTGTTTTTTAATGAAAGGTGCATATAGTTATTTTTTGGAACTTAATGAGAAGTGTTCAGTATGTCTGTGTTCATTAGTGAAGAAAACTTGTAAAGTCTCTGACATACTGCAGTTAACTTGTCCTCTTATTACAGTCAGCGATACTGTTTTTGCTCTTTTTTCATACATGGTTATCTTTCAGCTTGTTCTATTTCTGTCCAAATAGTGTTGTTCCCATTCTAGCCCAGTGAAGGATATTCATAGCTTTCGGACCTAGTTCTTGTCATACCCAGACTACTGTTAGAATCGGACAGTGTAAGCCTGGACCTAGCGTTGAGGTGGGAGATGCGTGTAACTTGCCATGCTCTTCTCAGTAGAATTTTCTGCATCTGACAGATGATGCAACTGAGTAAACAAAATTCAGATCTTGCAATATCTGTAGGTAGCAGGTGTCTGTATAGGTCATGGACTGCAGTGGCTCAGGTAACTGGAAGTAAATAAAATACATTATGTATTTAAAATAAACACTGCCTTAATCCATCAACTTAAAAGTCATCATATGTGAAGAAGGGGACACAAAGTGTAAGGAAGTTCATAAGACTGAACAGAGAAAGACAAGCCAAGCTATGCCACAGAAGAAAAAAGAAATGCCTTAAAAGAATTACCAGGCAAGGAGGAGATAATTAAACCATCAAACACAGGGAATTTCATGGCCATTGTGGGTAAACAACTCTGGCTGCTCCAGGCAAGGGACTGACTTAATTAAAAAAAAAAAAAAATTAAAAAAAAAATCTAATTGAGTTAACCCATTTATCAAAGAAATATGTTGGAAAACCATTAGTCTTTTTACAGACATTAACACTTTGCCTATAAGTGCAACATTTTAGAAAGGGAACTTTCTAAACTTTCTTTGGCATTATTTTAAAAATGTACAAACAGCGTGGTGTGCAGAAGTTGTTGTTTTTGGTTTTTTTTTGTCCTAACTACCTGATACTTCATTCTTTTTTTTTCATCATAAACTATTCAGTTTTCCTTTTCTAAATAAGGGGAAAGCTGAGATCTGTAGCAGGAATTGCATTTTCTTCTGTTTATTGGAAGATAAATACCTTATGACCTTTCCATTAGTATTTAGTGTGTACTCCACAGGTATAAAACTACCTCTCAGTTGGTCTTGATGATACATAGCTAATTAAAGTTTGTTTTTTCTCACTTCTACCAATGAGTCCGATAAGGCTTTTTCTTCAAGAAAAATGTATTTTATCTCATTTATGGATAGTGGTAGTTTTAACGAGATATTGACTGTCAGAAAATATGCTTGGGTATTTAAAAATTAAGGGGGGGAAAAAAAACCCAAAATGCAGAACTCTTTTGTATTAATTTCTTTGTCTAGTAAAAGCAGCCAGCGGAGATTTTTTTATCATTTTTTAGTTGGGCTAGGAAAGAATGAATAGTAAGCAAGCCAACATACGGTCTGGAAAAATATTTAAAAAAAAAAAAAAAAGTGTTGTAAATAACTTTAAAATTGACAGAGTAAAGGCAGATAGACCTTTGAGAATCACAAAGTTAACTTCTATTAGCATACCAGAGAACAAATCCCAAATCACATGGAAAATGCATTGTTGTTCAAGAAGCATTACATAAACTGGAGGGCCGTGTTGGAGTAGGGGATGAATTTCGACAACCGTGAAGCTGACAATTTTGAAACTTGAAGAAGCCCTGGTTTGTATTCCATGTGATTTGGAATGAATGCCCCTTCAATATTGGGCAATGTGAGAAGGAAAAGACCAATTATTTTTTGAAGGGAGGAAATGTGGGGGTTTTTTTTAATCTACAATACAAAAATCTGAGAATATTTTTTGCCGCATTTCCCCTCAGTTACTGTGTTGAGAGAGACTTCTGCTCCCAAAGGTGAAAGTGTTACAAAAATAGCGTGAATCCAATTTTTTCTACTAACTCCTGTGGTATCCTGTCTTCTCAAAACTCCATTGGGAATAGGAGCTTTAATCAGCAGACAAGTTAACCTGGACAGCATTACTGTGATTTTTATTCCACAATTTATCCAGGGGTTTGGCTAGGGGATTCAGAATGGCCCGTTAAGTATCTGTCATCCCTGTCCTTACCAGTCTGCATGTCATAACCGGATAAAATAATACTATATGTGGTTGGGGTAATAGTATCAAGCCAGACATCCTCCTCCTGTAATTTACTATTTGAATAAGGAAGGTTGAGGAATAAGAAGTGAGTGGATTAGAGCACCAATTGGGAAATTTGCTGCTCATGTGTTTTTTCAGGGCAGGAAAGAAGATCAGGGAGAAGAGGCAGGTGAGATCTCGAAGGTCTGTATACAGAGTGTAGTCTCAGTAGGTATGATTCCATACATTTTCAAAATATTCAAAGAAATTCACAGAAAAATTATTAAAAAATAATGTTTTGGTCTGGCCAATCATCACTCGTCCCTGAGTGAGCTTAAGCAGTACAACATCTGAGCAATCAAGCAAACGTTGTTTGCACTAGGTTATGCAGCTTGCGGTGTGGATGCTGTCTTGGCCTGCAAGCCTTGTCTTGTCTGTTATTGCACCGTTGTGGCTACAGCATTACCAGCTGAATATACTCATTAACACCTGGGAAGTGTATGGACATGGTAGTGGCTGGGGTGCCCAGGGAAGCGCTCGATTCCTCAAGTAAAGGTGAGTGTCTGTGTGAGCTTGAGGCTGGACTGTAACTAGAGCTGCCAAATCTAAAACTTTAAAATCACTGTTAACCTAAAAATGCAGAATGAATCAATGTAATACTTTCAGCCTTCAGTTTGAAATAACATTTTTACTTGAACTTGGTTTCCTAAATTGTTACAGAACATGTGACGTGGTACTTGCAAATAGCAGCATTACTTCATAAATTACTGGCATTCTTACTGGTCTATGTAGATGCATTAGTCACTGACTGTTTTACTGTCGTTGGGGAAAAAGCTAGAACGGAGCGCTCACATATAAATGAACGTATATAAAGCTCATGCCAGAAGGGCAGCAGGGGAGAAACCATAGGCATGCCAGAGGTACTTGTGAAACCAAAAGGAAGAAATCAGCATTCTCGTAAGAAGTTTCTGCTGCTGTGCTTACACAAAATTAACAGTATGTAACAAGTTTTCCTGTTGTGTCTAGCTGTACTACTACCTGGTGCCTCTCTGACATAATTTTGGAAATGTTTTGAGTCAGAGTGTGTGCCTGTGTATCTCTTCTAGCTCAGTGGGGCAGTGATTCTTGATAATAGCAACTAGATTCAACTTCAAATTCATATCACTACCGGGCATAGTTATCTAACACATTTTTTGCAACTCATTTTCCAATCTTACTTTTAGTTGTGGATTTAATATTTAAAATGTGAGGATTCTTAATGTTAAAAGTAATATTAAGGAACATTAATATTTAATTCGGTGTCATAAGAAATAGCTTACTGTCATTTTTGCAGATGAGATAGGCAAGACATCTCTCATAGTTCCTTTGGAATTTTGGTGCTTATTAATCGCTCTTTGCTTAAGGGATAAGGCATAAAATCTTCCTTTGTATGTGTCTGCCAGAAGTTAGATTATGTTGGAACTAAATAAACACTAAGTTGGAAGGAATTTAGATTAAGATCCAGACTTCCAGATTTTCAAATTACCTTAATCCTGAAAAACAAAGCTGAAAGTTCTCATCTGTGTCAGCACTACAGTAAACTCTGGGTTGGCACAGTTCATACTTCTGTGCTGGTCTGTCCCTGGCACTTGATATTTTACAGCTCTGTTCTTTATTCACGGAAGTGCATAAGTAGAAGTAGGATGTAGTGGAAAACTTGTCTCCTTAGATGTATGCTCATAAGAATTTCACTCTGCAGGGCAGTTTGCAGGTCATAGTTGATGACTTAACTGGAACAGAAGGTTCAGATCAGACCAAGAAATTAAGCTCGATTAAGGTCTTCAGTTTTAAATCTGCACCCTTATTAAAAGCAGAACACGTTGGTGGTTTTATTAAAAGTCTTGCTGTGAGTTATGGTTTGAATATCTTTTTTGAAGAATTTTTTGCAAGATTTCTTCTCGTTCCCCTGTGCCTCTGCCCCCCGAGGTGCAGGGGCACTTTTGTTCGTGCTCTTCGCTGCTTACCAGCCCAGTTTCCTATTCTTCGGCTTAGTTGTAACACAATATCATTAAGAATTATTTAATGATCTGGTTAGAACTATGTACTGCCTTATCCTGAAATGATATGTTCAACATTTCTTTTCTTTGTATCTTTAAAAGTGGTAGTTTTCTTCTTAATCTAAAATGTAATGTTACTGTTCACACTGAATGCAGGAGGTTTAATTCTTTTCTTTTCAACACAAAAGTATAGTTTCTGGCTGGGAAATGTCTTTTTTTTTTTTTTTTTTTTTTAGTGGAATACATAAAACTATTGAAGAGCATTTTAGGTACAGCCTTGTAGAGAATTTCTGCCTCTATATGGAAAAAAATTACCATGTTTACCTGGGAAAGATTTGGGAATAGAGTGATTTTTCTAAAGAAAGCTTATGGTGGAATTCTAGCTTTGTGGGAAGAAAGACTAGGTAGTTCCATTAATATGAGCCAGGGATACTTGAAGTAGGAGGTAGGTATGAAGGATCAGGACGAGAATATTTTAGTAAGGACGAAAAGGATGGGCACTGATAGCCTGGAAAGCTGAAGGTAAGTGATAGTCCCTTTGTTCGTTTTGCCGTCTTCATTGTTTTCTTCCTCAGTTTTTGAGGCTGTTTTCCTGACAAATTCTATTAATTCAGTGACGAGAAAAAGATGAAAGTTTGAAGTGTGGTTGTGCGTGTTGTTTTAGACTAAGGAAATAAAATGAAAAGTAACAAAGTTTATCTAAACTGTCTCATTACGCATCTTGTCTCCTGGTTTTGGTGGTGATAGCAGGGCAGCTGCAAATAAGTTGATTGCACAAACCTTTGGGCAGTTTGAGAAACTCTTAGACCAGAAAAATGAGAAATGACAGAAATGCTGGGGGAACAAGGGAAAAGATGACATTCTTTGTCAGTTTCTGCCTTTGTTTTTCTTTATAAAACTTAAGTGCAGCTTACTTCAGGGCATGACAGATAGCTGTTGTCTTTTTTTTTTTTTTTTTTTTTTTGAAAAAGAAAAGCCCAGACAAAAAACCCTCTCGATTGCATGTCAGAAGTAGTCTTTTGTTTTCAAATTACATTCCTATGCCTGTGTAGATATGACATTCAAATATAAAATAAAACATTTAGAAATTTTAATATAGTTTATCAATAAAATGCAATTTATTTTGGATAGTCTACAAATAAATTGCCTTGCGACTGTGGAAAATGTTGTGCAAGCCATAATCAAAATGTTAATTAAAAAAAAAAATCCAGTCACCCTTTTCCATTTGAAGAGAATGGGGAGTGATTGTAATTTTTCGATCCAACACAGGAATAAGTACTCTTAATTAAGCAATCTTAATCTGTAAAACTAAGACTGATTTCTTATCCTACTGGGACAGGACGACTGGTTACAAGGCACTTGGATAGCAGTAATGTTTAGTGGTATATAATTTGCTAGACGGAGAGAAAGCTTTATTCTATGAACAGATGAAAATTTGATCGTCAGAGTACCAGAAGACTTGGAGATGTGTGTTGTAGATAGGCATGAAATAAAAGATAATCTAATGGTAGTCACTAACTTGCCCTTTTTTTGCTAAAGTCAGTATCTTCTTAAATGAAGGTTGGTTGCCATGTTTTCCCCCATTCTAGGTGGACCATACTGGAAGGTGGACCGTGCTGGATCCAGCTGGACTCGGTCCAGTAACCCAGTGCCATGAGAAGGTGATAACAAGTTCTTAGTTGTAATAGTTTCTCTTCTTTTGTCACTTCTTACCACTGATAGAAAAAGAAAGATAGAAGAGCATGCAAAGCCTTTCCAGGTAGTATTGAGTTCCACCATATGAAATAAAAGGGTGATAGGAGTATTCTGTAATCAGTTGATACAGGACAGTAGTGTATTTATTGTATTGGATGACTTGTCACCCAATAAAGTTTCCTGAATGCTGTAACTTAAATGCATAATTTAGTGTTTTTAAAAAAAAAAGTTAACTTTATATCAAGTGCAGTGCTGAGTTGGAATCTGTATGTATCTGCCAGCAGCCACTGGTGAACTGGTACTCCTTGAAGCATAATTTAGCAGACCCAACAAAGGAAGGGGGCAGAATTGGTACCTTGGGATTGAGTCCCCTGATGACATAAAAAGAGGCAAATTATACTTTTCTGAGCCAATGATCTAGCGGTCAAAACTTACTGTTGTGTTTTTTTAACCACTTTTTACTGTGGTTTTCTTCCTTTAGTTTTAATATGCAAATTACCAGTCAAATCTATTAATTGTTTTATCAGCATCCATGGAAATGAAATAAAATGGGAGAGAATGCAGCTGTCAGTGGGAGCTGTGCTCATGCAGTGACTGTAAAATTTGACCTCAAGCTAGGCCTCCTTTTATTTCCTTTCCTATGGATAAGGGATTTGATGGAAGCATTTTGGAATGATAGCATTTCAAAATTTTGACATATATTTAAATAGATACGGACTGTGTGCGGACTGTGTGCTTGAATCAGTACTTAGCCTTTCACTTAACCTGAAGACTTATAAATGCAAACAAAATAAACGAACAAAAGCATTCAGTAAAATCATCTTGAGTGATGCCTGCCGTGTAAGGGAAACAGCAAACTGACTGCCAGGCAGTGTCAGACCTAAAGGAGACAACCTCGGCTCTGGCCAGGTATGGCAAAGAGTTGTAGTAAAACACGGTTCCTGCAAAGTAGGTATTAGGAGGTAAGCTATCTTTTCTGTATTTTTGTATTTTAAATGCACTGGTTTAGAGTAAATAGACAGCATAAATGCTGCTGATAGATCTTAAGATGTATGAAATGTCCCAGAACAATGTTCCCCCACCTCTGATACACGGCAGCTGGTGACACAGCTGTCTTCTGTGACAAGTCAGTCTGGCAGTGCTGTAGGCAGAGCGGGGTTACTGAGAAACCTGAGAGACGTTCTGTCTTCAGGGCTCCTTTTCTGTTAACTAAATAGATGTCCCAGCACTGATCATCATCGCCAGAGCGCAAGATATGAAGTACAGTACTGGATTTTGGGACAGTGGAAGATTAAACTGCTACGTTTTTCTCTTCAGGCTCAATTGGGATTGCTCTAATTTATGTCAATTTTAGCTGATGCCTCGCAGTCTCTGTGCTGTTCAGATTAGTCCAAGCATAAGGTGCTTTGGGTAAATTGCTTCTCTCATGCTCAGATTGGCTTCCAGCACCTCTCTCCCTGGGGTGAAGGGGGATGTAGGACCATTTTGTTGTTCGGGAGATGAGGGTTTAGTTTACTGCCAGCCACATTATGGCTTCTTTTGAGGATTAGCCCAGAATAGAGATGTGAAATATTTAATTTAGATACTACTCCCCTCCTTTCCCCTTCTCTTTGAAATGGTTCCAAACACTGTGCAACCAGATCCTTGAACTGTACATTGGTAGGTGTCAGTTTTTCTGTTGCTGGATTTTTATTTATTTATCTTTACTATGTTGGGGTGAAATGCAGCGGCCATTTAACAGAACTAAGTAGCCACCATGAAGGACAAGGGAAGAATAGTATCTATCTGAAACTGCATAGGAAATTCTAGATACGTATCTTGGAGTTAGTCAGATTTTGCCCAGGATGCCATAGTTAATGCCCTTAATGAAAGGCAAGTCTTCATTGCTTAGACTCTTAACAGCAGCTGTCATATGTACGTTCATCCCAGTGTCACAGGGTGCTGTGCCACTATGAAACTATCAGTTTTTCACCTTTTCCTTTGAGCTGTAGGTACCCAGAAGCCCTTTCTATCTTGGCACAGTGATAAGTCAGTGAAAGCTCTTAGACTGCTTGTGTTGTGTTGTATGTATTTTTGATCTCCTTGCTCCTGAGAGTACATAATACACAATTCAATACAGTCCCCAGATTTTGCTGCAGCAGTGGAAGAATACTTAACTCACAATTTTAGTTCGATTTATTTTTTCAAATGTAAGTGAAATTGTAGCTCACCTCAGCATGAATATTCTATTGAGAATGTGAATTTAACTAGGAAATGTTCTCAAAATTAAACTTCCACTTTTTCTTTAGATGGAATCTTTTAATAAAATTTGACTGGTTCTCCACAGTGTTTTTTGTGTTCTCTATCAATAATACTTAGATATAAGCTTTTTTTCTGAAGAAAATTTCAGCAAGTTGATCAGTTGCTGCTTTCTGCTCCATTATCCATTCGGCTCAGCTTGATTTGTTTTGGTAGCAGCAGTGAAATGTAAGGAGCAGAAAAATAAATTGCTGGTTCTGCATGTCTCCTGACCAGAAGTGTTTGTTAGTTAGCTATTCCATTCTTCTTATCCTTCCAGTCAGGGCAGTCTGTACAGAAATAAATTTCTTCATCAAAGTGGGAGAATATACTACTTACAGTGCCATTTTCATCCTGGAAATGGAAAATTACTTCTCCTCTGGAAGCCACGAGCATTCAGACACATCTAATGTCTTTGCAACTCTTTAAGAAAATGAATAAATCAAGCTGTCAGGCCTATCATCTCTGTTCAAGAACTCTGTGATTCTTCCAAGGCTCAACGTGCAGAACCAGAATTTTGTCCTTTTGAAAGTCCTGTGAGTAAGCAGAGGTCACTGTTCCACAATACCTTAAGTATATCATCGACCTTTCTAATATGTCTGAAACATTTGCTCCACAAATATACCACGCATTGGCTGGTTGAATGTGAAGACAGGGTAAGATTTAGGTTTTTTTCTTTTTTTCCCTAGTAACCAAAATGCGTATGGTGTAAGAGAAGCAAAAGTGGATTGAAGTTGTACAGTAATTGATTAAGTGACCAGTCATTGAAAGGCAAAGCATTTGCAGGATCACAGCACTAACGTCCATCTGTCTGTGATTTCCAGGGCCTGTTTTATCTAGCAAGGTTTTAAGGAATATAGAGCCACCTTGTAAAGACCTCTGCTGAGGAATGATTTATTTTACTGCCAACAGGATGACACCAGTCTATGGTTAGCCATGTCTAGTCTGTAATCAGACTCAGTGGGGCAGATTAGGTGCTCTCTTAAAGGGAACATGATTGGAGAAGATTGGCAGGAGAAAACAACATAGATACTGAAGCAGCTGGACTTACCAGTACTCCAGGTGGGCAAAGAGATTTGTTTGTTTCTGAATGCTTTGCTTAAATTTTAGGCTAAGAAGTAAAACTGTGCCATCTTCTAGACGTAGTGCTGAGTCCTTTCAGATCTTAGGAAATTGTTTATTTGCATACATTTAACTGCTTGATTATGTGGTTTTTTTATTTGCTTAATGGTGGTGATCAGCTATGCTATTACAAGAATTAATCCCATCAAGAGCGGTCTTGCAAGTATGGAAAACCATAACCTTCAGGGATTATGATTCATCCGTGTTTAAAAGGAACATTCAGGCATTAAACCCAAGTTTTATTACTGAACATCCTGAGATCCCTGCCCCCTGGCTTGGTACAGGGGAATGGGAAGTAAGAGTAGAAAGCAGATGATGAGCTCTGCTGTGTCTTGCTGAAGTGGCTGGGGAGGTTACTGTCCTTACTGGTTTGTTGTGTCGTTAGTGCTGGGCAGCAGAAGCAAATGATGTTCTGGCTCTTCAGCTGTCACTGGTCTCAGCCAGGTGTTCTGGTTTGTGTTGAATAGCAGATGTTGAGGATCAGCATATCTTTATTTTTGTCCCCCTTGCTGTGGGGGTGGTGCCTTCTGCAAGTAGGGAGGAGTGGCAACTAGGAGTACTACAATTGAGCACTGGTACTGCTGAATTCAACAAAGCCTGTTTGAGGGGGAGAGAGTAAGCTTTGTAGAAAATAAAAATCTCAAGGAAGAGAGAAAAAGCAGAAGCCATCAACACTAGTTTCTTGATGTCAGTGTCTTGACACCCTAAGCTCAGGTAAGGTAGTTGGGTGTAATTGTTTTTGCTTTAAAAGTAATTCTTGACTATTATGTATTGAGTCATGCTACTGTTCTTTTTGTTTCCATGCTCAGGCTGGTCCTACATCATAAAGGGGAAGCTTTGAGAGGTATCTAAAAGCTGTTTGGCCTTATGGAGCAATCATCATTGGAATATAGGCTTTATGTTATGTAGCAGCCTAAAGAGAACTATGGCGAATATGTGCTGTCTGCATCAGTGTGGTCTCCTATTGCATGAAAAAAATGCTGTTTTAGTTGAAGCTAGCTCTAAAAAGACTCTTAATAGTGTTAATGTTAATTCTTCATCGATACCAATCCTGTGAAAATAACTGTAGGTGTCCATTGCAGCATCATGTTAGACTTATTTGTTAGGTGTTTCTGGTCACACAGTGCCTGGGAGCTTTGTATTTCCTCTGTGCCTTTTTTTTTTTTTTCCCCCCTTATTCCACACAAAACAAAAAGCCCAACAACAATAAACCCCACAATATGCAGGTTTTGGTCCTACCTGCATCTACAGAGATCTGCTGTGAAGGAAATCTTGAGCTATCTATACCTTACTGATGTCTCATAAGTTAGAAAGTATGGATTTGTACTTTGTATATTTGTAAATAATCCCTCCATTATCTCTGTTCTTTTATTTTTCCTAGCAGCTTTTTGGTTTTGTGACCCTATGAGAGCACTGAATTAATATCTTTCCTTATCTATTCTTTTATTTTGGGACTAGCTTGTCGTCTTCTCTCCAATAGCAGAACTTGATGCCTTAGTATTTCCTGTCCTCTGAGGATCTACCATTCTCTTATCCTCTATAGGCTGCGGTAGAAATCACTGTAATACATACAAAACCTGCTAAAGTGATTAGGAAGTCTAAAGGTTTTACCAGTAATCCTCATTAGTGTCCATGTAAGGGTACACATCTAAACGCCAGACTTTCTCCCTGTGGCACAAGGGCCCTTTGCAGTTGAATAGGCTGTTCAGTGTTTTTTGAAATTTATAAAATTCATGATAAGCAAGTTGTAGGTTGGTACAAGTTGGTTTCTGCTGTCTCTGAAAAAATACAGATGCAATCAGGCATACCGAGAGTTACCTGCTGTCCAATCCCAGGCTAAATCCAGAATGATTTTTCAGTAATTCATCTAATACTACCCAGAAGTCCTATCAGTGAGTTGGTCTCTTAATCCCAGATGGATTAATTTATGTATCACATGTGTTTATATATCCCGCTAATCCTTTATATGATCAATCCTACTTTAGGTTTTCAGTAAATCATTTTTCCTTTAACCCCATCAATTCATGCATGGAGCTTCTTTACTGGCTGTCGTTTGACTGTCTTGTACCTGCATCAGTGAACTAGATCTGAGTATATAAGAGCTCTGGATAGAGAACTGGTAGCAGTTTGAGCATAATGTCTGGGTGGAACTTCCATCTTTTTATCATTTTTGTGAAATACATGTTGCCAAGTTTGTCTTCAAAGTAATCCCAAAGTTGCAACTAGATTAGAAAAAAAAAATTAATTGAATATTAAAAAAAAAAAAGGAATCAATAATAAAGAAAAGACAGTCAAAGACAGACCAAAAGTTTGCTGATCTGTGTATTATAAATATAGCCCATATGTGGGATATCAAGCTGCATTTAAAATACTAAGATGCTTAAAAATGACAAGAAGCAAGGCTGCTAGTAAGAAGTTAGATAAGAGAGTGTGTGTGTATATATGTGTGTGTGTATATATATATATGTTCAAGCAGATGTGGTAAGTCTAACTAAGCTCTGTCATTTGCTGAAAAATAATTTGGAAACCCAATGTAAATTACTTACAGTAGAATTATTATTTTAGCTTTAAAAACAGTCTAGTGTGCATCAAAGCAGCTCTTCTTGTTTTACTAGACTTGTCTGATTATATGTTATAGGCAACTTATACAGACTTTGTCAGGGTGACATGCTTGTGGCTTACATTGTGCTTGAAATTAAGTAACTGCTAGAAAAGTGAGGTTGAGTAGACAAGAAATAGGGTTAGGTTAATGCTTGCAGCAGGGCCAGACTTCCTTGAGGGAGCGAGTTGATGGCCATGAAATGCCCTGGGAGAATTTACGTTGTGCCCTTCAGCAGATGTGGTAGAAGCTGTGTTCCCTCTTGTGCTGGCAGCAGTTACTGTGTTTCTATATTGCTGACGAGTGAAGTGGTGACAGAATTGCATTTCAAGTCTATAAAGATGACTGGCTTTTCTTTTTCTTTCTGTAAAATGGGTGAAATTCTGTTCTGTGAATGGATGGATAGCTCTTAGATGCTGTGAAGTAAGTGGAGATAATGGACGTTGTCATTTTTAGTACTTCACAAGATGCAATTGTAAGTTTGGTTTTAGGGTTTTATACTTCTGTGATACAGTCTGGACCCAGAGAGCAGGCTCAGTATTTTAAATAACCTGGCTCAAAGCTTTTTGATAAAGGTATCTGCATATATTTAGCTTTCCAGCAAGAATATGGGGCTTAATCTGGGGGAATGCTAAAGTAAATCAGTATCCATAAACTTTGGATTCAGTACCAAAATACATTTGGTATTGAATCCATGTAGTGTTTTGGTAGTGTTCCTGTTTGCATCTTCTCTGTGTATAAAGCCAAGTGCTGGTAAAAACAAACTTGTACTGTTACGGTAACGTGCAACTACTTCTTTACTTTCCCTCCTCCATTTTTTTAACAAATCATATAGTAGCAGAAAGAAGAAGAGTATACCAGCTACTGCTCTGTCCTTCCACAGTGATAATATGGTAAGGAGTTTAAGGGAGAAGATTCTGAGAAGAGATGCTGTTTTTCTTTAAAAGCCATATAATATTATTACAAATTATGTTACTGAGATTGCGAGGGGCATGTAGAATGAGGAAAAATATCCATATTTACTTCAAGTGTGTGTGAATAACACTTGTTCTTCCTAATGAAAACATGAACACCAAATATCTTCAGAAAATACATGCTAAAAAGATTTGCTGTTCTTTTCATAGAATAAAGTACTATCATTTCATAAATAGGCCCAATAAAATTAGTGTTCCATCATAACTTTCTGAACTTCAAGCAAAGCATCTTGTAAATAGTATAATCTCAAAGAATTTTAAGTGTTACATGGACTGGTTAGAAATCTGTCTTAAGGATCCAGAACAGAGTTGTTACATTAACTTTTTCTGTTCTATGCCATGAGAAACTGCAACTTTTTGTCTTTGCTGCTTATATTCTCCATGTTTTTTCATTTCACATTCTCTTTTAGTAAGTAAAGCTTGTTTTTTTTTTTATCAATATCTCCTAGTGACAGAGATAGTGCTATCTATTGTTTCTTATTCTAAATTGCTTCTGAGTTCATTTTACATGTGGCGAATATGGAAGTACAGATTTGTGTCTGCTGCTTTCACGCTTTGTCATGATTTTCTTTGTTGTTGCTCAAGAAAAGTGACAAGCCACCATTGGAGATTCAGAGCTTTCTTACTGTGGTAGTACCCTTGCAGCTCTGTAAGTTAAGACTGCATTGTTCTGCTATGAATGTAGAACTAGTGTCTCATACTTTTCAGTGACTAAAGCCCATTTCCAGTTTGAATGTTTTCTAACTTCAGTTTCTAGTAGGATACTTGGATTTTTGATATCTAGAGGAGTATGTTTAGAAATTTTAAAAAGAGAGAATATTTAGAAATAAACCTGCCCTGTATTTTCCTGTGAGATTTTTTTTTTCCTTATTATTAATGGTTAGAAAATGAGTCACTAGAGGTCCAGGTAGCCCATATTTTACTTCAGGAGGGGGGGGAAGGTGAAAGAACTGTTAAGTTGCAATGAGCCTCTTTTCCAAGCCTGTTAACCTATTTTGTTTAATGTGTTGCTTTGTCATGGGTAGGTCAAAAGCGTACAGGCTGGAGGTCACGTAAGACTTTGACATATTGGAGGAATGGAGAGATGGGGATACGTACAAATGTAAGTTTACAGATGTGCTGGACAAAATGGTAAATCCACTTCAATATAACATGTCTATTCAGTATACCAGTGGAAGCTTGTGACTCTGAAAAACAAGGCTGAAGAGAAATCTGGCTAATGGAGGATAATTAGAGATGTATGTTTGTGACTCTACAGACGTAGAAATATTGAAGGTTTCTTTTGGAAGAGTCCAGTGGGCTGGAGAAGCCACATGGCTGTGTGGAGGCTCGTTTGGCACTGAACAGAATTCTCCCAGGCCCTGCAAGAAAGAGGTGTAGCAGGAAAACAAAGTGATGGATTACTGGAGACTTGGTCCTACAGAAAGGATTTGGAAATTTTGACCATTTAAAATGCATCTACTGGAAGAGCAGTCTTTTAAAAGATGAGCTCAAACTGTAATCCCTGGAGAAACAGCTTGCTGGCATTGAGAATTTGTGCCATTGCTGAAGAACTTCAAACTGAGAAATGTGATAGATTTGCATAATGACTATGATTTTTTTTTTTTTCTTTAAAGTATACATGAAAAGAGGCAGGAAACCCAGGATAGCACAGCAGATAAAGCAGTGTAACTGTGGACCTAAAGCAGTGGAACAGTGGACAATTGTTAGAATAAAAGTTAAGTGCAATAAATATTAAAATAAGTAAAATAAAGGTAATATAACTAGTGGGTATGACTATGCCAGCTTTGATTGCCGTTAAGGTTGTATTAGCTGAAGTGCAAACAAGGCGGAAACACTTTTGTGCAAATACCAGGAGCTTGGGGTATAAAATGGAATAGTTTCAGCTGCAGAATATTAAACTGGGTATCACAGCCATAAGATAGTAGCATAGCAGTCATGACAGAACATGAATACTGAAGGATACAACCTTTTCAAGAAAGCTAGAAATAGAGGTTATTGAATAGCACTATAATACATGATGCATTGCTCTAATAATGTAGAGACAATGTAAGTGAAAAAGAAGCCGCGTAGATTGATGTCAGTTTAGTGAAAGGTGGTAAGAGACTCTACTGGGGTGTTGGTAGATTTCTGAAGTAGATGCAGTGCTGGATCTGGAAACAGGTAATTGTAATGATGCAAAGATTAAAATTACTGGACACATTGTGAGAGACTAGCTTCATGCTTATCAACTGGAGAACAAGTGTTTCTGATAACGGTAGATAGGGCCAATATGTTGTGGTTGAGAGGTCTAACGATTTTTTTTAATTTGAAAATAAATTATGGGGCCACAAACAGGTGAGGCTGGTTTTGAGTACTGTAGTTTCAACTCAGACTTTGTGTATCTTGAGTATTTATATGTTCTTGGTCCTGTATGTTTTCCTGAGAGATGGGTTCAGGGAAGGATTATGAGGACTGGAAAGCATTCTCTACAGTGGAAGAATTAAAAAAAAACCCCAAAAAAACCAAAACAAAAAAAACCTTGGCTTGCTTTGACACTTCCAGTAAGGGAAAGAAGAGAACATAAATGTAAGACAAAGGTCAGTGTTGGCATAATGATGTGGATAATTTGGACATTAAGACATGTAGTCTTGATATTACAGAAGGTTCTTGCCATTAAACCAGTCAGGTGCTGGAACAACATTCCTTTGGGGATATCGAGGCAAAGCTATCTAGCTGCTTTTAGGTTTGAGCTCAATATTATATGTTGTGAAAAGGATTGGATTCTGATGTTGCATATAATAGTAGGTTTGATAACTCAGAGGTCTCTTTCTGTTTGGTTTTTAATGTGATTGGAGTAATCCTGTGTGTCCAGTGTGTGCTCTCTGGGTTCCATTGACTGTTTGATGTCTGGTAGAAACCATAGGTAACTGGTTGTCTCTTTGGATTATCTCTACAAGCTTTACAAGGAGTAATTTTTTGTTACGGTTTCTTTTGAGGATTAAGTCCAATTAAGTTGAAATGCCACTATAACACTTACAAAAAGTTGCCCTAAACCCTTCATTTCCATGTCAAGAGAAATGTTTTATAGGACTTCAGGTCTTTAAAACAGATGATATTATAACTGATGGGTTTCTGACCCTTGGTAATTTTTTATGCTTGAAAAGTAATCAGAGGAACAATCTTCCATTCTCACTCATTTCAAAAGCAGCAGTACAAAAAAAAAAAAAAAGCAACAGTAATAATACTCCTCCTTCACCTGCTACCCCTCCAGACTTCACATCTCTTCTGTCCACCTGCAGAAAGAGTCTGACGTGACTGGTCTTGATGCTTGTGCTAATGGCACAAGCCTATGCATCTCCCTACATAATGATTTTAAGTTAATGTTATACTATTTTGCTAGAGCAAAATCAAGGTTGAATCTTCATATTTTTGTAGAGCAGGGGAAATCAGTTGATGTATCCATAGACTAATTAAATTTAGTAAGGTGTTTTTTGGGGAAGCAAATAAACAGTAAATGGCTTAATAAAAAAGTCTTGCAGGTCTGTGTTACTGCTTGGGGGGGGTGGAGGGTGGGGCATGGAATAGTATTTTAAAACCAAAGAGAAATGTTGGGCAGAAGTTAAAGCTTTAGTCATATTTACCTAGAATGTACAAAGAAAGTGACAACTTAGTGGCATTCCAGACAAAATGCAAAATTTCAGTCGTCTTTTTTTTTATTTATGTAGTTTAAAAATCTGTATGCTGGGAAGGGGACAGTTAAGTTTGAGAAACAACCAGAGAGACTTGGCATTGTGAGTATCCTCCAACTAACATACTCCTAATTGCCTGACTGCCTTGAGGAAATTAAGAAAGAAATCAGTTTTCCATCATTTATGGATATGCGTTTTGTCTCGCTTGTAAGGTACTGATAACACCATAGTGAATTGGTGTGTGTGTGGAGGGAATCTATGCTGGGTAAATTGAGTGGAACACTTTTGTAAAACACTGTTCGTATGCATGCGCGTGCGTGCTTGCAATCTGCAAATTTTAAGATGTTCTCTGGCAAAGGCAACAGCTATTTACCAGCAGAATTTAAGTTTCTTAAACTTCTTTGTCTAAACTCCTGCACAAGTTGCTTTTCTGCCTTGAAGCAAGGTGGACAAAATAGTTTAGACTAGTAACTGAAAATTCAAGAACGGGGCGGTGGGGAATCCTGAAGCCATTGATATTTTACTTGAAATATCAGTTTTAAGGCTGTAATGCATTAATTGCAGAAAGTACTCCTTTCCACCAGCTGCAGCAGAGCTGTTGGTCCACCGAGCAGCCACCTTACCCGGGTTTGTTCAGAGAGCTGGAAGAAGCTGTGGGTGGGTCATAAAACTGACTCTCTTCTGGCCTGGACCCTGAAGTTCGAGTGTGCTGCCTTCTTACCTCTCTGTTACCCTTCTAGATCTGCCAGCAGCTCCACACAGGGCTCTTTTTCCACAATCCTTCGCATATGTTCTCTCCTTTCTGTTCCCACGAACTCTAATTACTCTTCCCAGGCCAGACCCGGTCGCTATTTCAGCTCTAAACATGGATCCTGATACTTCTGCTGCTTGTCGCCTTTAAAGTGCATTGGCATATTTGGTCCTTTCTTTCTCCGTCCCTAAACATTCCTTCTCTTTGTGGTGTCCTAGTCCAGTTGTTGCTCTCTGGTCTGCAGTCCTGAAGCAGACTTCGAGAAGTATGTCCTTGAACTGCATGTCTTAGCAAATGCTTTTGCCTCGCTTTCTTGAGAAACATTTTTGTTTCTTAAGTTACCTAATATTCCCGGTTATTTAATACAAAAGAAAGCATTCATTGTGAAAGATTTAAATCTTCAGAGATTCACATCCATTAATGTATGCAAATGTAGTTAAGATCAAAATAACTTCAAGTCTGCGGTGATGCAATGAAATTGTATTGGAATGATGCAGTGAGGGGGAGGAAGATAGGTTATTATGGTATTATTAAAATTTATTTTTGTGCTGAATTAATTGTACTGTTATATAGTCACTCTATCTGTATGGGTGTTTATCTTCTCCAATATCTGGCTGTATGTCACCAGTTAGCATTAATAACTGCTCCAGGGCTGACTGGTATTGAGTTTAGTCCAGCTGCTATTTTTACGTGGAAGGCATCTTCCTCAGACTGTGCTTATTGTGTGAAGCCCCTCTCCATAGGCTGTGAGACCTTACTGCTGCATCGCTGCCTGCTGCAAACACGTGTCAAAAGCTTGCTATTATCCAGATTGGTGCGAGGAGCTTACTTAAAGCTCTGGCCAGGCTGTAGGTGTTCTACTTTGCTTCTGTGATGGGATGGCAGGAAAGCAAGGAATGCAAGTGTGACCAAGGAACAGTCTGTCTGTAACCACCACTGCAGAGCTTTGCAAGCTGAGGTTCTGAGGGATATTCTTTTTTTTTTTTTTTTTTTTAGCCTTTCTAGAGTCAGGTTTTTTGGTGCTTTGGGTTTGTTGGTCTCCTAAGTTCTGTTTCTCTGCCTCAGGCTGGTTTCCCGGTTTATTCTTGCCCAGAGGGTCTTTTAGAAGCTGAGAGTCCTTCAAAGTGTGTAGGTCTGGTTAAAATATAGGTGATAATCCTTCAGTTAGATGCTGAGCAGCTTCTCCAGGGTGGGCAATCAGGTGCGATTTTACTGGGGATGGAAAAGAGGCTGTTATCAACCATTCACATCCTGAGGCAAGCTCAGTTTCTGGAGGCTTGGCTTGTACTATGGTTTTCATCACAGAAACATTCAGCCCTAGACTGCCTCTAGGAAAAATCATAGTTATGTTTCATGTTTAATACAAAGCCATTCATTTAATTGAGACATACCTGTTTTGTAATACTTGTATGTCGCGGTTTACCCCCAGCCGGCAACTAAGCCCCACCCAGCCGCTCGCTCACTCCCCTCACAGTGGGATGGGGGAAAGAATCGGAAGGGTAAAAGTGAGAAAACTTGTGGATTGAGATAAAGGCAGTTTAACAGGTAAAGCAAAAGCCGCGCACACAAGCAAAGCAAAACAAGGGATTCATTCACTCCTTCCCATCGGCAGGGAGGCGTTCAGTCATCTCCCGG
>NW_009221161.1:82030-83835 GCF_000690835.1 Fulmarus glacialis | reverse complement strand
GTCATATGGTATGGAATATCCCTTTGGTCAGTTGGGGTCAGCTGTCCCAGCTGTGTCCCCTCCCAACTCCTTGTGCCCCCCCAGCCTCCTCGCTGGTGGGGTGGGGTGAGAAGCAGAAAAGGCCTTGACTCTGTGTAAGCACTGCTCAGCAGTAACGAGAACATCAGTGTGTTATCAACGTTATTCTCATACTAAATCCAAAACACAGCACTATACCAGCTACTAGGAAGAAAATTAACTCTATCCCAGCTGAAACCCAGCCCAGTGGTATCATACCACTGAAGTCATGGGCTCTTTACCCAAAAAATTCTGTAGCTATGGAGCATCAATATCTTATGAAACCAACTCTTGAATTTTGTATTTTGTGTATAACTGCAACAGCCTTATTTTTCTTTAAGTTATTGCTGTGAACTTTTTATCTTTACATGAGGTGTTTAACCTGAAAAAACATGTATTTTTGGTGGGTTTTATTTAGCTGGGCTATTTGTCAGTTCCAATTTCTTAGACTAAGGTTATTTAAAAAAATATTTGCAAAACATTTGCCCATTACCCCTTACAGCCAAGAGAATAGGGTGTCATATGTTACAGAGTAGATAACTGTATGCAGAAATCCAGTTAAATATATGGCTTTATTGCCCAATTAATAACTTATGAAATAAAAAAAAAAATCCTGGAAAATAAATTAAATCTTATTTCCTCTGTATTTCCAGCTAGTGAAAAGTTGCATATTAGCAAAAACAGGTAGTGTAATGATGGGTATTCAAGAACAGGAAATTTAAGTTTACTTGAGTGGAGTGTTACACTTCCCGAATTGCCTGTCTGCATGGCAAGGCATTAGTAGGTTTTGACTTTCCACACATGGTGTCTGTGTCGCTTACAGGTTGTAATAGCAAGGAATTCTGCAGCCACGAAATCAGCAGGCACATAGGTCACCGTGGAATAGTCGAGGAAGAGAGCTTTTGTACTTGCAAATATGCAGGTTGAGCAGTCCTAATCTTAATTGAAATAGGTATGTGGGGAGAGCTTGATTGTCTTCTGTATTGTCTTTTGGCCTTGGATTCAGGTTGTGGTTCTAAAGTATCACTTCTTACTTTCTTCTAATCTTTTTTCAGTTTGTATGAGTTTAGGGAGATTTCATCAGCAGCTTGGTTTAAAAGAAATTGTGAAGCTTGTAAGTCTTCTTGAGATGTCTTACTCATTCTTTAAAATACATAAACTTTATTCCTATCTGCTAATTTGAGGATATGTTGTTGATCTTAAGGCAAAAGGTCAATAAATGACTTGTTATTGCTGTAGCTGCCAGATCAGTATAAAGCAGTAACCCTTATAGTGATTTTCATGTTCCATGAATTTTGTTGCATTTCTTCCCCCCGTAACTTTGTTTTGTGTCTGTCCCTAAATATTCCCTTCCCCAGATGACATAATGGTTTCTGCTGAACTGAGACTTCCATTGCATATAGAAATTGAATCATTATTATTGAGACACAGTTAAAATGATCTATTGCTCTTCCTTAATATAACAGCACTAAGTCACCATTTCCTAGATTTATTTGTTCAGCAATTATGTTCTCAACAATGATACTAACTTTTTAATTGGAAATGTTGGTAACCAGATATTTGTGAACATTCAGGAGTAGTATATTTAAGTAGGGAATGTACTTCATATAAAGAATTTTTTTTTTCTGGTATTTTGGCTGACTTTTAATTATTCAAATTAAATATCATCATCAAATATTAACTCCCTTACTTTTCCATGCTTTCCTTCTTTCCTTCTGTCAATTTAGAGGTAATTGAGGGAAACCCCG
>NW_009221161.1:0-81999 GCF_000690835.1 Fulmarus glacialis | reverse complement strand
TTGAAAAGTGCAGGAGCAGGAGAGCTCATGGTCTCTCCCTAACTGTAAGATAGTAAAATTGAAGCCTCTGCTGAGTCTTCACAGGTGTGTTAAGGAGTTTCTGTATGGAAAAACTTCTGTTACTTTCTTGAAGGTGGGGAAAAGACAGCCAAAGCAGAGTTGATACTATTAAGAAAAGTGGGAGGGGTTCCTTCCTGTAAATATGAAAAGAAAAATGGTGGTGAACTCCAGAGCTGTCTGAAACTTAGCGAAGGGATTTTGTTCCAAGTACTTTCTATCTCTAATCTTAAAATATGATACTATGTTGTATTTTATTTTATGTGGGTGACTCAGTCGTCCTCTAGCTAAAATCTTTTTAGAGCTCAAGTTAACCCCAAATCTCTCAAATTTGCTGTTAAAATCTTTAAATCTTTTTAATATTTATAGCTTAGATAAACCCCAGATATCACAAATTTGGGAGATGGGGAGAAGTAGAGAGAAACTCTCACCACTGTATTTTTTTCAGCAATGTAGTAATCTTCCCCCCTCCCCGCCCCCGTCAATCTAGATGCCAAGACTGTCAAAGTTGTTTGGTTCTAGGATATGATGCAAAGCAAAAAAGGCTAAGAATTCAAGTTGTTTGGGGACTGCAAACTTTTTAGGATTAAAAAAAAAAAAATCCTGTATCTTACAGAGTACAAGCTGCAGTCTTAGTACAGTAATTTGTTACAGTAAAAATGACCGGTAAAATTGATATCATAGTAATGTTGTATTTTAAGTTTGTCTCTACCTTTTCGGAAGAGAGAGGAAATAAGTCTTCTAGAGGCAAAAGTTCCAGTTATTGCCACTCATATAGCGTATCTTGCAGAATGGAGCATGCTACCATTTTTAATAGAGTGCAATATTTTTTTTGAAACTGGTTTCTGTGTCCTCCCCTCATCCCTTTCTTTATGGGATCGGTGGTCCCAGCACGCTACCCCTCCAGACGGGTTTGCCTACTGTCATGTGTATAGGAGCTCCTAGTGAATGGAGCTGTACTGTACTCAGGTTTGCTTTGGGGTTTGGTTTTGTTCGAAAGGGCAGGTTACAAAAGGTTGGTGTGTTTACATTCCTGGAGACTAGAGAAAGGAATCTGCTGTGTAAATAAATTTGTAACCAAGTAGTGAGTGAAATGCTAATTAGCTAGAGACCACCTGCGCTGAAACCATGGTGTCATAATAGTGGCTGAACTTGTATTAACAGAGCCATTTGTGTGTGGCTGATGTCTTTGAAACATTAAGTGATGCAGTCACCTTTGAATACGGTTTTGGAAGACTGACTTAATCTTCTGCTGTTTGTTTTCAAGTGTTGGTTCTAAAGTGGATCACTTCCATAATCCAGCTTTCTTGCTGGCCTAAAAGAAAATCCTAGCCAGTGCAGCTGGGCTCTTCAGCAGTGGAAGGAAGGCAGTGTGGCTGGGCAGGCAGTCACCTGAGCGGACACGGGAGAAAGAGGAATTTAAGGCAGTGTTGCTTGAAAGTACAGTTGGAGATTTGAGAAAAGCTCATGGATTAATTTGGATTTGCCAGGAATCTTGTTGAGTAAGGACTGTTTGAAGTCCTTTATACGTGAATTTTGTCCTAAGGCTGCAGATATACCATCATACTAAGCTTGACGCATCTGTGATTACCTGTGGGTGCACACTTTTGTCCTCTGTATTGGGCTGGCACCAGCATTGCTGCAGGTAGCCAGTCTGATCAGGGAACAGCTTGATTAAGTTAGTTTTCATGAAGGTAAGTTCCTTCAGCTGACTGAGTGGCTGCATCAGCACTAGTGCTGCCGTGGGGAAGAAGGGGAAGAAGGGCTCCCGTTCCCCAGGAGCCTGCACCTCTGTCAGGTCAGGGGCTGCTCAAGCACAGCCTGAGGGAAGTTGCAGTTTGAGCACTTCGAGTCACGGTAAGGTGGCCGAGCTGGCGAAAGCAGCAGTCTCATTCTTGTTCAGTCCTCTGCCTTGCGTGGGTACAGTTTGTTAGGCTGTGAACCACGTGGGGCAACTCCCACAACTGATAAATGATGACTTTTTCACAGAGCTGGTTTTCAGCTGGATCAGTATCAGTAGCTAGAAGTACATTGTTCAGTGGGTGTGCCAAGTTATACCTCTTTGCAGTGAATGTTTACTTATATTACCCTTTTTAGGGGAAGCAAAATGCAAGAATATATTTTTTTCTGAAAAGTCACATCTGCACTCTGGGAAACTACGTGAATCATTTAGGAATTTGCTTGACTGTGGGGAGTCTGTCAGCTGAAGGGAAGACAGAGCTGTTCCGTGTGGTTGGTTTTTTTGTTTTTTTTTTTTTCAGCTGAAGGGAACACCTTCAAGCCAAGCCAGCATTTTATTTTTCATTATCTGTCTCCAAATAGAATAACTCACCTCTCACAGCTTTTTTAAAGTCGTCTTAGTTTTAAAACTTTAAAAGGGACTTGCAGACAGTAGTGATACTGATACAAGGGTGCTGGTTGGTTTATGTGGTGCTGTATTATGCCATTGCAAGGTCATGCCTCCCTTGGAAGAAGGCTGGCACTGTGGTGGAAGGGTGACAGATCTGAGAACTTAGGGAGGATAAAGGCATAAAAGTTATTACAATATGGTATGTGTGTGTTTCAGCATAAAATACAACTGAAATTACCACTGGTACTACTGGGAAAAACAGGTAACTATTTAATGTTTCTGCTACCTTCCCTCTACACACAAAAAAAATTTCAGAATTGTTTTTCTAGGTTATTGTTGTTTTATGCAAACTAGGAAAGCTCAGTAAAGGGTGTCCTAGGAAGTGACATGACTCACTAACTTGCTGAATATCGCAGGCCTGTCATTTTTTATTCTTTTTTTTTTTTTTTTTGAAGGCCACAATGGCTGATAAATGGTAGGAAGCAACATTTGAACTAGTTTAAGATGATAATCTGTTCAAATAGATTACAATAGTACTGGCAGCCTACCAAAGTATAAGTGAAAATTACAAACAATATATGATCAGCCTAGCTTTGATCTTGCTAGTAGGAAATAAAATAGTCAGGAGACAGCAGTGAAGAGATCAAAAAGTTACAAATAAACTGAAATTTTCCATGGTTAGAATCAGCTAGCTTGACTGCATGCAGCCAGCTGATATGCATCTGTAACTTCATACAGAAATTCGTATTGCCAATAGATACCTTCTGTAAATAACCTAGCATTTAGTGATACTTGGTATACAGATCTTGACTATCTTACCTCAGTGGGAAAAAGAAATACTACAAGGAAGATTCAGCTGTAGGACAAATATTCCCCTACTGTTTTATCCCTTTGTGTTAAGGTTGCCATCTGCAGATCCCCTGAAACCTTCTTTGGAATACAGTCTCTGAATTTGTGTAAGACAGGACAGTTTTCTTCCCTAATCAGTTGATCACCTGTTAATGATTTTCAAGGTAAAACTGAAATACAGTTTAGATTTTCAAACTTTTCATTTAGATATATCAGTATATCTACATATTTGAAACTCCTGTTATATATTAATTCTTTTTGCTGGCTCTGCACTGTGCTTTTATTTCCTCAATCCAAGACAGAAAACCTAGTGTTTTGTTTGACTGTGCAGGGATCAGTGATAGAATGGAAAATTTTAAGGGGGGGGCATAATGTGTCTTATTTATATTCTATGGCCTAATAATTACTTTATGGGTAAAATAAAGAGACAGTATGTGGAATTAGCAATAACTCTTTGCTTAAAGAGTATAATTCTTGAAGACAAAATTGTGGACTAATTTTGCAGCTTTCCTTTTGAAGGCTGTTTCCTGCTCTGTGTGTGTTCCGAAGATTAAAGAAGTTCTTCATACAAAATGATGTGAACTAAAAATATTGTACCTTTTCAAAGGAAGAGAAGGGAAATTTAGAATGTATTTGGCAGGGTCTCTGAGGACTTGCAGACGTGAGTTCTAATGTTTTTCTTTTTGAAATTGCTAAACTAGTGAAATCGGGCAGCCAATTTTGTTGACCTTGTTTTAGAGGTTTAGGAGATTGCATCATTAGAAAGCTTATGTTTTAACACTTTACCAAAATAACTAGAATGAAATGCAGTGCTAATGAAAGCTGCAAGGTATTATGCGCTAGTTTCTTTAATGTTGAACTGCGCTTAAGACACGTAAGAAAACTTGGAACCTAAAAGATAGTGCTGAAAGTGTTGTTTCAGGGTAGTGTATGCAGCCATGAAGGTGGTTGCTCTCTTTTGTATTGGCACTAGTGACCTCCTGCACTTACTGGTGCAGCTTGGTGGTTATCCGAAACTAGTAAAATACAGGTAGCTGTCCTGCAGCGTGCAAGAGTTGGAGACCAGTTGCAAATTGTTTCAATGTGTAGCTTTTTTCATGCTAGTCTTGCTGAAGTCAATTTTGTGCAGGTCTTGCATGATAAAACTTCCTTGTAATTTAAGATTACTTGAACACACTACTAGTTTTGATTGACTTCTAACATTTAGGTATAGGGTAATAGGTATCTTTACGTCTCTTCAAATGATCAAAAACGTACATTTCTCTCATTGTGATAATAAAAAATGTACAACTATACGGCTGGTGCTTAACAGTTACAATACATCTCAGCTCTTTTTCTGTGTCACGTGAATCAAATAGTTCTGATTGTTCCATGTCCATAGAAAGTGATTGTGAAAACTATAATTGCTAATGCAGGGGGACAGGGGACATCCGACAGAGACTTCATAAATTTTGTGGTCCATGAGCTGTCAAAACTGTCATCTGTTCTAAAATTATTGCTTCCAAGGATGTAGACTCCTCCACCTCTTTCTTTCCTGGCAACTTGCAAAGTAATTGACTGGTCTGGTTTCCTTATAAATTAAGGTTGTGGTGATTGTGTGGGGAAAAATGTTGAGAGGGACTTTAGATTCAGCATGCCTCTCTCTAACCACGAGTATTAAATAATGCCTGTCTCTTGAACCACCAGTATTAAATAACTGAAGATAATATCTTTCCTATCTGAGTTCATGCTAGGAAAGAGATTAGCTAGGAGAAACATTTAAAGGCACTATATGACTAAGTAGTTTCCCTGACTGACAGCTTTATTCCGTAATGGAGACAGAAGGGAAGTGGATTATTGAGCTAAAAAGTCTGTCTGCTCCTTCAGGGAGACCCAGTGCTGCAGCTGAAGATAGACACTTCTATCGGGGTTTTTTAACTGTAATTTTATTGTTGTGTCAACACTGGCTGTGATTGCCTTTGGATGGTCATCGAGTTTCTAAGTTAAACCTGAATTTTAATCCCACGATCTCTTATGCCTTTTAAGTCTGAATAATATTCAGACATTGTCAGATTAGTTTACCTTCTCTGGCAAACTTCCAGGGAACAGGCACCTTCATTATTATCACTGTGGAACTCTGCTGCCTTGCATTTCAAGACTGGTACTGGCTTATAAGTACGGAAGCATGCTGTCTCAAGGGTTTTAACTGCTGTGTACCACTCTTAGTATCCCACATGATTTACATGTTACGGCTCATATGCAGAGCAAGTGATGCACAGATGTGATAAAACGAATTTCTAGACCATTACTACTTTACTGATAGATGAGTTCAAGAGATACACCATCTCCCTTGGGGGGTAAAAAATAACAAAATCAATATGCACATCTCCTCCAGGCGTTTCTTTATTCCTTTTAATAGCCTTTCCAGAAACCCAACGTTCTATTTACCTGGGTCTGTTTTTTCCTTTGCTGGAAAGCAAAAGCTTTCTTAAATAGCAGTTTACAACCTGTCTCGTCCCCTGGTCTTCTGCATTTTGCAGTCCTATGTGGAGTATAGATGTCCATGCATTACAGTAATTACTGCATTTAAGTATAGTTAGAGTTTAGCCAGTAACCTTCATTGCTTCAATAGCATAGGTTTTATTCAGTTATTGATGGTTTTCAATGACTCATAGCGTCTGACTTCCTCCAAGTTACTCAAAAAGATTGAAGCCATGTAAAGTAACTGTACGTAGCTGAAGATGCTGGTTAGGGTAGATTTATAAGGTGTTTATAAAATGGACTGGAACTGATTAGTTCACAAACCAATAACTGAGTAGGTTGCAGTTGAATTTCTAGAACTGTGTTCTCTAAAACAAGAAGGCTACCAACGAGCTGTGTGAAAGGTGTGCAAGATATCTGCCTGAGAGGGGACCGGCCGATAACAAAACAGTGCACAGTTGGAGATCACAAAAACTATTTACCTTGACAAGTTTATGTTTGGTTTGTTTTTTTTTTAAAAAAACCAAATAGGTCTATTGCAAACACTGTGCTCTGTTGTTAAAAATACAGTCTGTGGCTGGAAAACAAAACCAACAATTAATTCCACTCAGCATACACAGGCTAGTAGGAATACACACATTGGCAGTCCCAAAGTCCCTGTACGCCCTAGTAAGCTTTTTACAAGGGTCAGCATGGCTGGGTTTCGTGTATCTTGTGGCCAAGCCAGCATCTTCCCCTGCCCCCCCTTCCTCCCCCCCCCGATGGATTTGGTCTTCAATGCTGAATATGCTTGTAGTATTAGATTACAGTGTATGATAAATATCCTTTTTGTAAGTGCTGTATGACTCATCTTTCCACAGTTGTGGTCTATCAATTTACAAAACATAGGCAGCCAGCTGCACCTGCATGGAGCCTCTCTTGCAGTCAGTAGGTCGTTTTGCGCACAGCAGCATCCTTGTATGTTGTAAATTGCACGTCTGGTTCTGTGATGACCATAAGGTTATGAGGTTATAATTTCAACAAGATTATGAAATGGAGTCAAAGGCATGAAGATTGTCTTAAAAAACCAGATGTATAGCCACTGATGCTAAAAGGAAAACAAGGAAGAAGGTGTATATGGGGGACTGAATGGAAAAGTTGAAGCTGCAACCTTCTACTGCTTAGATGTGTGTTGGGACTGCTTGCACATATTCAGTTTCTTGCTTGCAAGGGTATTTGATAATGAAAGGGAAACTTAAAAGAGCTTTTAGCTTTATGGAAGTTCTCCATAGAATTGTAGAACCTTCCTAGGAGGTAAAAATTACTTGGAGATTTGTCTTCTGAACATCATATTTATGGCTTGGCCATATTTCATACGTACAAAGTAATAGTTAAGCTTGGTCTGCTTTCACTGTTGTTGCGCTATTGGAATTGGCTGTGGTTTGGTGATTGGAAATTAAAGGACACGGCAGCAGTCATTAATTGACGGATAAACTTGAGCAAAGAAAGTGAATATAAAGGGAAACGTAGGAATGAAAGGGCCCACAGAAAGATACAGTGCAGAAGATGTAACTTGTCCTTCAGCTCAACAGGTGAGAGGAACTTGATCAGGAATTGTTACAAGTTGTAGTTCTCCATCAGATAAAGATGTCAGTGCTGTCCTCTGAAGAACAAAGTCTTTTGATTTAGAGACAGAAACTGGCTTCTGAAGCTCACGTGCTGAGGATTGGGTGCCTTTTTTTCTTTTTAAAGTGTATAGGAGTATTAAAAGTCATCTGACAAACTTCTGTTACTTCATTGTATAAGGGTGATACCAAGAATTCTTTTTTGAGAAGGGCCTTTACAAAAGGGTTGGATATTAAGAGCATAGAATATTTTGGAGATGAAAAGGAAGATCTATTCTATTTAGAACCACTTTTCTGGTCTTATTTTCTCATCCTTGCAGCAGTGTGAAATGGTGCTGTGTTAACTGCAATTTGGACAAAAATATTTGTTTCCAAACTTCCACTGGTCAAAACTACAGCTACTGAACCTAATATTAAAATGATTTCAGAAAAACAGAGGAGGGGCTCTGAGAGAAAAAAAGATCTCTTATATATCTGTCAAATATAATTTTTTCACTAAGTTCAGTAGATGTACTTCTAATAAATGAAAACTCTTTTTTTGGGGGGGAGCAGGGCAACTCGTTTTCTGAAAACACAGAAGAAAATGTTCCAAAAGAATTGAAAACTGTTAGAATATACCATGAACAAAAGGGAAGCACTCAGTGTCCTAATCAGTGTCAGTATAGCAAAACATGAATACTTGAGTATGTGGTGAACTTCTATAGTTAACACTTTGTATTTTATTAGAGTTATTGTTCCTGTGAAGCAGATGAAAATACAAGGCAATTTTTCCCCACCCCCTGCCCCACGAATGCATATTTGAGCTTTCTAGTTTTTTATATGCGTACGGCCAAAATATATTTTTAGCAGTATTGATAAACTGTGGAAATACTGTGTAAAATTACAGCTTCTGCAGGAGGTTATAGAGACACTGGAAAGCAAAACTACAATTTTCTTTAAAAGTGTGTGGGGAGAAGATGTCACCTATGTAACTTTGTTTTTTCCCTATTACTTACACTGCTCCCATACTATTAAAGAAAGTACAGTGTTTGGAGTGCACAACAGAGTGGAAATCACAATAAACAGCAGCATCTCTTGTTTTCTTTTTTGTTTTGTTTTTAATATTTCAGTTGACCTTCATATCTGCTGCCTAGATTTTGCTCAGCTTCAACAAACTAACTAGCATCATCATTGTCCTCCTCCATCTCTTACTCATCTTCATCCTCTTCCCTGGCAACCCCATGAGATTCAATGCTAAAGATTTGGCTTCGCTGGCCAGGCGACCATCAGGTTGTTTTGACAAGGAAGGAAAACTGAAGATTTGCAGAGTGGTCGGGGATGAAAAATTAATAGGTAAAAATGACTTGCACTGAAAACTACCTGTGGTAGTTGCGCATGTTTTCTGCAGTTGTCAGCTTACGGTTTCACTAATTACATACACCTCAGAGTTTTCAGTTTTCTTCATTACTGATGCTTGAGTGGTGCTAAATACCTTTCTAAATAAAGAAGTTTAAAGCTAGCTCTTTAGTTTGCTCAAGTTTTCAAGTTTCCTTTGTCATGTACCTGAGAAACAGTACTTAGTCCTTAACATTATTATTATTTTTTCCTGTAAAGAAAGATTGTTTTTTACTACTAGTGATTGCTAGTCACCAATCATTAGTTGCCATGTTCTAAAGTTTAGATACCCAGTTCCTCAGGACCCACCCCTCCCACCCCCAAAAACTGTGGGTTTTTTTATCTTTATAGATTTTCTATTGCTTGCTTCCCACCTCCTTTGCAGGTTTCTTCGGGCTTTTATGATCTTATTCTAAATGTCTTTCAGTTTCCAGTAAGCTTGAATAAATGTCTGTTCCCTTGGTAGCTGTTAGGAAATAGCTCCTGTTTAGCTGTAAAATCAGTCCTAATACAATAATTTCAGCAACGGCAAATGTTTTATTTTCACTTGTCCCGGTTGATCTTCATTGTGCTTATATTTACTTTTATTTTATTACAGGGGGGAAAAAAAAACCAAAACAGCACAGACTCAATTATGATAAGGGGCTGAGAAAATTTTGTACCACATTTTCAGAGTATTTTATACATTTTCTGATGACAAATAGCCAGAGTTTCCTGTGAAGGATGCAGCAAACTTCATAGACAGAGTACTAGTGAGCATCCACTTCTGGCTGCTTTGGGCTTCCTCAACAGGATTCTCTCCCTGTCTTCTCATCGTAGGCAGCATGTCGAGCCCTGTCCAGTGAATACCTGATGTTCATGAGGATGTTTTGAATTTTTCTTCACTTACGAATATGTTGACTGCTAATTTTGCTGCTAAAAACCTTAGGTTGACCAGAGACAGACCAAAGATTCATCTAGCCCAGTATCGTGGGCTATCTGTGCCATGGTCAATGGTGGTAGATTCTAGGAAAGTGTTTAAACTGCAATGGATGTGTAGGATGTTCCTGTTGCCCGGTAAATCCTTCTGGCTCCCAGCAATCAGATTATGACCCTTTGAGAGAAGGGTCATTTCTCTCGAGGCATTTTGGTCACTGTATATGCTATCCACTGATAGGCTTGTCATCGTTAGTCCGACTAATCTTTGGACTTGCTTATTTTTCACACTTACGAGGTAGTGACTTTCCCAATCCTGTACAAAAATATCTTTTATTATAAAAAGCTGCAGTGTGAATGTGATAGGATTCCTTCCTTCCGATGCTCATAATGCAGGGTTACGGAGGATGGAATTTAGTCTTAGCAGAGTCCTGTACTTGTACTGTAAAACAACATACTCGGATCTGATAATTGTGTTTAGATTCATAGTTGGTGGATGTGCATCAATTTATATTATATTATTTTCTGTATTGTTCTTGCACGTTAGAGGGTCTGGAAAGATCCAGGAACTTCAATTCCTTTTCTAAAAAAAAAACCAACCCAGTTTATAACTGAAAACAGTTATTTTAAGTCCCAGTGCCTGCGAGTGTAAACCTTCCACTTTCATGTAGGGGAAAAGCTATTCTGATTTTTAAACGTTGCCTATTGAAACATCTTAATTGAAATTATCAAGAGGAAAAGGGAATTTTAGTTATTTATTTACTGTAACAAGACATCTCCCTGGCCAATATTATGTCTCCAGGGGTGGCCAGCTTTGAGGGAAGTACAAGAGTTCCACAGAGGCAGCTGTGGAGTAACATGACCTTAGGGTACAGCTCTTCTTCCAGCTCCCTAGCAATTCAAGGTTGGCTGCTGTCTGGAGACATGGGGTTTCATGTGCCCTCTCAAAAAGAAAAAAGAATACACTTTTGTAAAGCTGTTCCTTCCTCTGTTAAGAAGTGATGGAGGGTTTGTCGGAAGAGATCATGTTTGTCTGCGAGATCTATATCTGTATATGTCTGTAATAGGCATAGGTATCTATCTGTACCTACAGATACATATACAAGTGTTTTTTTTTAAAGAAAAATGATGCCATTTTAAAAATGGCTAGTTTAGGAAGAATAACTTTTTAAAGTTTTTTGACCCACTCACTGACCCTGAAGTTCTGAAACATTCCCTGTCTTTAAAAGTTTGATTGTGTGCCTGCATGTGTGTATAAACACAAATATGTTGTTATTGCCATTGGTTAAGCTCTTTTACAAGGTGTAGTAAAATAGTAATAGCAAAGTGACTGTAAATATTTAGGTCTCATTTGCTCATATTTATTTTCTGAAAATTGTAAATTCAGATTAGCGTATTCTAATCTAAGTGGAATAGTAAATGTTTTTGTGTCTTAACAAGGGTTATATTTCATCTCTTGAAATGATGGGAGCAAAAGCCATTCCATGCTAAAGTGGCTGTTTCTGCTCCCATGTGAGGAAAAGAGAGAAAAGCAGAGAAAACACAGTTGAGTGTATGCTGCAGTCACCAATTCTCTCAGCTGCAGAGTAGAAGAAACCTTCTGGGAAGTTATTTGGCATTTAACAGCATGTTGTACATAGGCAGCTGCTGAGTGAAGCTGGCTTTTTTTGGTTAATGATTTTGTTTTCTGACCTTTATAACTAATGCATCTTCTTTAAGAAGCATTTAATGTGTGAAGACAAAAGGTTGTTTTTATTAATCTCTTACTTCTTTGCATACAGAACCGAGAGAGAGATGGTGCCGACTGAAAGGAAATCTGCTTTTTCTAATGAAAAATAAGGTAATTAATTTTCCTACTGCTTTTCTTGATGTGTTAGTCTAATCTCAAGTAAGAACTGGAGTAATCCCTTTTCATGATAGTTATTGGCATTGTGCTTTTAGGGACAAAAAAAATAAATCGCTATTATTAGAATAGTGGAGATGGAAGAAAATTCCATTGTTTGCCTTCTATAATACTAGGTATTCTTCATGATATCAACATCCTTTAGCTGAATCATAAATAGTCTATGGCCAGGTTCTGCTCATAACGTACAGGGGTCTAAATCCAGAATTACTCCACCAAATCCACTGGAATAATGAAAGGAAAATCTCACAGCTAAATGAGGTATTGTGGTAATGTTCAAGATGCCATTTCAGACCCCCACTGCAATTTTCTAGTGTGGTTTTGTAAAATTTGTTACAAAGAGTGGTGTTATTTTCTCTTCCTTTGTTGTAAAAAGCAATTATATGCCTAAAATGAAGGGCCTATTAAAATAGGGTCTGACCCTGACACGCAATGGAAGTCTTGCAGGAGCTGCCTCATTTGCCACTGGCTTTATTAGGAGTTGAGGCCACTCATCCTCTGGAAGGATCAAGCACTAAGTGTGGAATTGCTCTTTTTCTTACCCTTTCTGTCTGAACACTGCTTCTGTAGTTGCCTGAAAATAGCACTGGATTGTAAAAAATTAGGGAGTACTATGAACGTTTACCTGTTAACAGTGAATATTTTATAATTGGCTCCTAGGATATTTTTATACTGTATGGACCAGCAGCTGGACGGAAATGATAGTACTGCTTGACAGATTGTATATTCTGTTTGAAAGATTTTTTCAATGTGATATAGTGGCTTATTTTAATATAGTGATGAATGTGCACATATGGTATACTTTTAAAGCAGTATCTGCTTTCAAAGCACTGTTCAGGAGCATGTGATAGATTTATGTATGTATGCAAACAAAATGAGAAAGTATGACGAAAAGGTTTCTCTGGCTTGAGTTTCATATGGCTGCCTTCCCCTGGGTGGTAAAAGGACCAACGAGTTTTATGTAGGTGAAAGCAAGCTCATGGCCACCCCTTTGTCACACGCTCATACGATATCATTCTGCTGTATGACTTGCAGAAACTATTTTTAGTTAAGGGCTTTAAGTTTCAAACTACTCTCTTCTACTCCATGTTCTTCCAAGCGTCCTATTTTCATGGGAGCCTCTGGCATTTTGTAAAACAGTTTCAGGAAATATTTTGATCAACATTGCAGCTGTGAAGAGAGGAGTAGGAGAGTTTTGCCGAAATCAAATGTAGCTATCAGTTTGGCTCTGGAAATTTAGAGAATTAATGTTGCTAGTAGAGGGTTTAGTGTGGATTGGTACTCATATGGTGTGCGGTGTTTTTTTGTGTGGTGTTTTGGTTTGGTTTTTTTGTTATGTGTAGATGAGGTGCAGATGGATGAAATGAGGCAATCTCAGTTGGACAAGCAAATCAACCAACCCACTAGGTCCACTCAGGCTGTTCAAACGCAAAGCTGTATTTTGAGAAACTTGGAGGGCGAGACACAAATTAATGGCTTGTTACTGAAATGATTTAGGCTTACAGTAAATAAATGGGAATTCTCCTTGAAATGCTGTGGTTTGATGAACCAGTTAAATAGGTGGGTGATTTCTATCTCTATGTTTAGGTCAGTGCTAGAAAACTGCACCTCATTCTGGTTTCCTTGTTTAAAGAAGTTTTCAAAATTTGCAGAAATTATGGAAGGAACCAGGAGATTTGACAAATTTTAGCTTATCAAAAAGACTTGTGAGTTGATTAATGTCAAAGTGTTTTCAAGAGGTGATTTTATCACGTACTTTCTTTAATTAGGGAGGTCACAGTAAGAGAAAAACTTGGAAATGGAAGTCAGACAAATTAAAATGATTGCAGGCTGATTGGCCACTGAAACCCAAGTGTGGTGAGATGCAGTGGGTGCTCAGTTTTAAAATGTCACAACTTACTAGGCTCAGTACAGAGACCACTGAGTGATTAAAGGGCAGTGTCTTACAACAGATCAAACTAAATGATGTAGCACTTCCTAGTCAGCTTATATCCTAGGAATTTGTGAAATGGTCATTTTCAGAGGCTTCATCTGTTGGGTGCTGTAAAGGATAGCTTCTTTGACAACAACAGATCTCTCTTCAATCTCAAATCTCTGTTTCAAAGGATGCAATTTATAGGCATACTAAGTAAAACCAAAGCAAGTTGTGTTCTGTGAGGGAGTGTACCCTGTATTTTTTTTTTCCCTCTTAGGTCATTCTAGAAATGAACAAGCATCCCATCTGAAGCAGATTCTTGACATAGGAAATCATAGTTTGAATTTTGGGAGTGTAGTTTGCCAGTATAGTATCCAAAAATAGTCTTACTATAAAAGTTATTAAGCATCTTAGTAAGCATAGTTGCCAATTTTCTGCTTTTTAATATCCTACTGAAACTTTTGCTAATTCAAGTAATGTAGTGTGTGAAATATGTGCCCAGAACAGAGCTGATGAAGCCACGTTCCTATTTTTGTTGCTGGAACCTGACTTGGCTTATGGCTTGACACAGAAGAAAAGTAACTCTGATGTTTTAGAAGCTCATCCGAATGCTGAACAGTTAACTCCAGAAGTCACTGTCATGAAATGAAGACTGATTTGCTGCTATTCATTAATTGCTGTCAGAGGCACGTGCATGTCTGCATATACAAATGCTTCTATTTTAATGACAGACTCTCGTTCTAGTTCAAATGTACATGAATTACATTACTTGTGTAAGAAGAATCTTCTCTATGAAATTGCAAAGGATGCTTCCTTACTTATCTGTGCTGTAAATCCTAAGTAGTGTGGCAGTACATTTTCAGTGTGGAGAAAAAATGTGGTTTATTCCTCTACTTTATCGTATTTGGATGCAGCAGAATAACCTATTAGGCAACTTAAGGACGTTTCTTTTCCTTGGTCTAGCAGTGGAGTTGGTTATTTTGGACTTTGAGTGGGCTAAGAAGTAGACCTACTTGTAGGCCTGAGGCGCAATCCAGCATCTGCTAGGGTTTGTGAAACTTTTTTCCTTTGTAGGCTTCAGTGTGGTTTTGTGTGGTGTGGGTAGTTGGGTGGTTTGGGTTTGTTTTTTTTTTTGAGTGGTTTTTTGTTTGGTTGGTTTTGTTTTTTTTTCCAGATTGGTTCCCTACCATATTGTATTGGTGGCAAAGTTATGGTAGCAAGAGGTCTGCAGGAGTGGCCTCTGTCAGAGGCAAGATCAGGGGCTCTGCAACAGATCCACCACAGGACACAGCTGTGCCCATCAGCAAAGCAAGTGGTGCTGCTGGGAAAATGTATTTAAGAAAGGGCAAAATGCTGCACAGCAGTGAGGAAATGTGAGAAACAGCCCTGCAAACACCAAGGTCAGAGAAGAAGGAGAGGAAGGATCTGCTCATCTGCTCCAGGTGCAGGAGCAGATATTCCCCTGCAGCCTGTGGGGAAGACCGTGCCAGAGCACATGGGTATGTCCTGAATGATCTGCAGCTCATGGCCAGCCCATGCTGGAGCAGGTTCTCCTGGAAGGAACTCTAGCCCATGGAGAGGACCCCTGCTGGAGCAGGTCTTCAATGTCTGTAGCCCATGGGAGGGACCCCACGTTGGAGCAGGGGAAAAGCGTGAGGAGGAAACAGTGGCAGAGAGGAGTGGACTGACCACAACCCCATTCCTCATCCCACTTGGGGGCATGAGGAGGAGGAGGTAGAGGAGTTAAGAATGAAGGAGTGAAGTTGAGCCTTGGGAAGAAGGGGGATGGGAGGAAGCTGCTTTAGTTCTTGTCTTTGTTTCTTACCACCCAGGTCTTCTTAACTAGCAATAAACAAAATTAATTTTCCCTGGGTGGAGTCTGTTTTGCCAGTGATGGTAATTGATCTCTTTGTCTTCATCTTGACCCACGAGCTTTTAAATTTTATTTTCTCCACCAGCCCTGTTAAAAAGGGGGAGTGAGAGAGCAGCTGGGTGGGTGGCTGGCAGCCTGCCAAGGTCAGCCAACCACAGGTACAATCCCTTGTGGGAACTATATGTTGTTAATACCTTCGTGTGTGAAGTCCTAACCCCTTGCGTTTACATGTGTAGGCTTTCTGTCCACTTCTCGGGAAGTGGTAGATGCGTGCATTTGCATCCTATGAAACACAGTCAGTATACGATGCTTTTGAAGGCACTAGTTTTGAAACTGTGCTCCCGAAAGCCATGGTTAGCAGTGTGACTGGGCTGGGGAACCTAGTGCGTGGCAGGGCTTCCCAAGAAAAGTTTGACTTCATGCTAATCTTGGAGCAATTCTTACGGATCCTAGTCCAAAATACTTTAAAATAGTATTATTAGATAGTGTTTTCAAAACAGTTAAGATTTGGAACTAGAAAGCAATATGTGCCTCACCTGAAGTATGTGGTATGTGGGTTCTTTACTTATTTACTTAGATTCTACCCAATTCCAGCATGGGAGGTACTTTCTTCCAGAACTCATGTGAGTGAGAAACGGGGAGGAAGATTGCTGAGCAACAGTTGCTAATGCGTATAATAAGTATTATATACTTATGTGCCTTTTTTCATTGGCATAGGAGGGGACTTTTGATTAGAAGTTTCAGATCTCTCTGGGGGTTGCAGTATTGTGCACTGGTTTTGTTTTTAATTACAGATCAGAATTTATAACTGGTTTTCTCTCGTCTTTTTTTTTTTTTTTAAAGAGCAGTGCATATTTTTATATCAGATGTCATGCTGTGTCATTTCTTTGTTGTTTTCTGTTCATAGGTCCTTCAGAATAATTTTCTGGGTTTTTTTTCCAAGAAAGAAGTAACCAGATTACTTTAACCTTTCTCAATCTCTTTTAATCCTCGTGCCAGTTCAGGGCTGGATTTCCCCCCCGCCCCCCACCTGTGGTTAAAAATCCTAAACTGTTGTTTGCTAAATATGTGTGAATTTGGAGCGATTGCTACTGAAGTAAAGAAAGAAGCTACCTAACCCATCTATGGTTCATTTTCACATATACTAATATTCCCAAATGGTAATGCTGATACTTAGCCAGTTTTGTAAATTACTTTGCAATCTACACATAAAAAGACACACTAAAAAGTACGGTTATGTTTTTGCGTCTCAGTAATAGCTCCAGAGGGCCCATTATGTTCTATTGAGTAAACATTTTGACATTCCTACTTATTTTTGAATATGTATTTAGGAATTTATTTAAAAATGGATTTTTGATCAATAGTCTGTAGTGGATTCTCTAGGAGAGTCATTAGTGTCTATTGTGTAAATCTTTCTTAGTTTGTGGTTTAATGATCCTGTGGAGGTAACCGTTCCAATCTATTAGGTCAGTTTGTCCGTGCACTGACTCAATAAACTCATGCTGCTGTGTGAAAGGTTGCCTTTTAAGATTTTTATGATATATTGATTTTTAAAAATTACCATGTAGAAGGAAAGAAGTTTAGTTATATGGATGACCGTATTTAAAATAAAAGCTGTAATGAGTGCTGAAAGTATCTTAAATTAGCAGTCATACTTCACACATAAAATTATAAACCTGTCTTTTTTTTCTCTAATCTAAACAATGTTGTGGTAGCAAACTTGTATGGCATGTTCGTACTGTAGTGAATCTATGTGCTTGTTTCCTAACCCCCTAAAAACAAGGGATTTATATTGAAGAAATGACAGACTTAACTACACAGCTGTAAATTGGAGTGCTATAATACACCTAATGCCAGAGAGAATTAAGTAAAAGGTGGTGAATATTTTGAGATTTCTCCTGTAATGAATTACCTTTCCTTAAACCAAATGCATTGTTGGGCTTAAGATTTTGTACGCAAGATTAATGAGCAAATCTAAATGGTTGTGCTGTCAATAATCACAAGCTTTCTTGTAATGTTTGTGAAAGCTTAACATAAATTATGTTGTTACAGCATTTATCACAAGTGTAATGTATTATTAACAGTTGGCAGAAAAGCCTCAAAGTAAAATTTCAGATTGACTCATGAATCAATAACCAGAGAACCACATGCAAGCTAGAAATAATAGAATAATGACATACTTTTGAGGTTCTGATGTGAATTACATTGTAATGCAGCTGTGAAAATGTTATTCAGGTTTTCATGGCATAGTTGTATGTAAGTTCTGCCATAAAAATGTGAGAATGTATCAATGAATCTTCTCTGCAGTTAGGCAGGCATACACAATGTATTTTCAGCATTTCAGCATAGCTGTATAGCTTTAGTATTTTCCTTTCCAATTTGATATTTTTTAAATATTCTTACAGAGTGAGATTGCTTTATTTATATTGAAGCTGTGGAGCCTTTTCTGGTCTGTTGGACTATGGGGTTTTCTCTCTGTGTGTGGCTTAGCATTCTGTAAGTCAGTGATCTCTCCAGGGCATCTTGAAATAAAAGTGTCTCTTCTGGCTAAGGATGTACTTTTTATAAACCATTTTTCAGCAGTGATTTCAATTTTCTAGAGCATGCTCTGTATCAGTTTAAGTATTAAGGTCTGAGCAGCCAGAATAAGTGTTGCTGCACTGTGTAGCATAGCTTTGGGATTGAATGTCATTGCCGATGTGTTTCTTGGCTAAATACTACATGTGTGATATTGGTTATGACCGTGTTTTGCAATGTCTGTAAGCTGAGAAGCAGGTAAGTGAATCTATGTCTGTAATATAATATCCCTTCAGTAAGTTTCAGTGAAATATGTTGTTGCTGTGTTGGTAAGATTTTGATTTACAGTAGGAAGTGTGCTAAATAGAGAAGGAAGCAGAAAATGACAAAACTGTGGCATAGGCAGATCTGGAAGCCATACCATCCCTTACATGGCTCAAAAGTCTTAGTGTGTTTCTGAGCATTCTCAGCCCTAACCTTGCATGTACTTCTGCCTGCACTTAGCTGAGATGTGGATTGTCCTCTTACTGTTGGAATGAGGTTTTTGTATGTATATAACAATGTGCATATACGTAAGTTAAATATCAGGCAGTGTTCAGTTAAGAACTCAAATGAATTTGGTTGTGTTGAGAGAAGGAATGTTGCTGTGTGGGCTTTTTAACCTGCCTTAGCAAGGTATTGTGTCCTGTTACTGTAGTCATGCATTCAAGTCAGTGAGATATCTTGTATATGTTTAAAGTCCCTTACTTATGCTGGGCCTGTTTTTTAAATAACCAGTTTTGTTGCCCCTTATGTTGGGGCATGTAAAGGCATGTAAAGGTGTTTTAGAATGCTTATTTTTTTGCATGCCTTAATTGAAATAGAATTTTTTTTTAAAGTTTTTTTTAATGTTTTTAGCCGTATTGGATTGGAAGAATGCTATGCAGGGAATTCTATGCTAGTTGAATGCTGTGTACTCTAGCCTTAAAACCCCACTAAACATGATGTACATAATGCCAATGTAGTGTTAGGAGGTAGGGCGCTGCTGTCTTCACATTGCTCATGAAGGGATAATGTGGAGAGCATGAAGTTGTCTGGAATAGTTGGGGCAGAACAGTAATAGACAAGCATAACCCTTGATTTCCTTAGTAGCTGTTCCTCCGAAGCAGTTGTAGTGCTGACCCGGACCCATACATTTGAGGAGTCCTGCAGACCACTGCAAGCCCAGTGACGCCAGAACACCATGTCTCCTTGGGGTAGCAAGGGCACACTGAGCTTTTGTTTCTGAGAGTCTGTGCAGTACCACCAAGGTATACGTGCTGACTGTTGTTGCAGTCTACTTTCCAACAGTACTTGGAAATGCAATTTATAACCATCAAGTAATGAGAATAATTACTTGCTCCTATTTTTGCTATGAACTGAAAGACTTTATATCTCTTTTTTTCCAGCTTAACAGGATCCTGGCAAGCCCTACTGCCTTTTTGCCATCTTTGATTCCCTCATTTATCTTGCTGCTTCTCTTTCCTGCCTCCAGATGTTACTGACTTGCTCTCCAGATAGCGAAGCCCTCTGTTTCCTTCCACTGCTGTCAGAGGCAGACCTTCTTATAACATGTGCTTGCTTTGATAATTCCATTCTGTCCCCTGGTTTTCTTCTGTGTCTACTTTCATCTCTTGCTTAACTTGTTCCATAATGTCTTCCCTTCCTTCAGTTTTTTCATAGTATAGCATGCTTTAATCCTTTTTTTGTGCCTACCTGTCCTTGACCTGCCTGCTTCCCCAGCTGTGCCCATTACTCTCTGATCTCTGAAGTCTATTACTACTTAGTTTACAGTGTCACCCATTGCATTTCCAACCCAGTATCCTCCCCGGTCCCATTGCTATCCCTTGCGCCCTACAGAACAGTCTTCTACTAATCTCCTTTGACTAATCTCTTTGGAACGAGAGCTAAGAAGCATCTCTCGCGTTCATGCAGCTGTCTGCCACTTCCAACGCTAGCTTACTCTCTGACTGTGACTCCATTTTCTCCTGGTCCTTCTCAACTTCTTCCTTTGACTTTATTCTTTTTGGGGATTCATGATGTGCCGTACCTGGAGTTGAAGTATATGTGAGAAAAATGTAACTTAAAACTGCGTATTCTTCAGTACTAAATTGCATCTAGACCTGCCTCAATACCTGTTTGTCCAAAGTACACTTTCATCTTGCCTTTCAGAGACCTCTTCCTGTGCATTTAGCCATGAATTCAATTTCAACGGGAATCAAACAGCTGCTTAATCTTTCCTGTCAAGTTCTTCCTCCTATTGCTTTTGATGGCTGAAGCAAACATCACTTCTCTTCCTGCTACTCATACCATTTTTAGCATTGCTTTCAACAGGAATGTGTTTCTAAGTACTCATATTCTGGCTATGTCTGTGTTTTGCAGATTCTTTTTAAGATAGACTTTTTTTTTCCATCTCATTATCGCCTGAAACTCTGGACTGGGATAGTCTTATTTTGTGTTTTCATTTACTGAAATATCCTTCTCCTGATCTTGGGAAAGACAAGATTTGGTTATATCCATTACAGCTCTTGCAAAAATAATTTTCCTAGGCTTTTTTTTTTTGACTGTTACTCTTTCCTTGGCATCTGAATCTGGCTTCCTTCCTTTTGTAAGCTCTTTGTTTTCACTGTGAAGACTTTTCACGGTCTCCAGTACCCTACCTGTTCTTCATTTAAAGGTCTTCTGATTCTGAGCTGTCCCCAGCACGCAGTGCCTGCTTTCATAGATCTGTGAAACCAACAACGAAGTACTAAAACAAGACACTTACTAAAAAGTGTAATCTCATTATCTTCCTTTAAGTTCTGCCTTTACAAATCTTCTCTGCTGTGATGCGTACACAATGATAATACCTTTTTTTTTTTAATGTTCATTGGCTCTCCTGTAGGCTGATGTGGGCTTGCATGTCTGTGGTGTATAAACTGTCCGTCTTTCTTGTGGTTTAATGTCTGTGTTCTGTATCTATACAGTGGATAATATCATAGGGTCCTGTGGACCTTGATCTGCATTTGTAAACGCTCTGGTGATATAGATATACATTTAATCTGAGCAAATCACTGAATTTGTAGGTGTTACCTAGTGGAATTAGCTAGATTTTTTTGTGTTGTGTTCTCCCCTATTCCTGCAGCAATTGGTATGTTATAATTGCATAATACATGGCATTGTATATGTTACAGTTACATAATTGACAGTAATCAAGCACCAATCTTGTTTAGAATAGATAATTGTGTAGATAACTGTATTTAACAAAAGGTTATAGAGCATCCCCGTGCGGTTCTGTCTTGGTTCACTGGCTCTTGCTGTATTTGCTGTTGCAGTGAACCCTGTGGTGGTTCTCAAAGTGTGTGGGGTCTCGCAGATGGTTTTTTTGGGCAGCTTCATGCATGGTTGCAGAGAGACTCTTGGGGCTGAGTAGGCATTGACTATTTGAGGTAAGGTTGCAGGATCGGGACTTTGTTAGCTTCCATAGCTATTTTGGGAGATTTGGGTGAGAATTTTTACGATGCAAGCTATGGTTTTTAGAGACGACTCTTACATTGTCTGGTTTTGATGATAGCTGTATTGGAAACAAGAAGGGCTTTGAAATTCTGTGTGCAAGTGCTGAGCAGACAATGTGTAGCAGTCTCCAGCTGAGCAGACTGCAACTGAAATACTTGGCAGTTGCCTCATTGGATATTAGCTCTTAACATGTGAAAGAAACCTAGGGATGGAGGAAGACTAATAATACCAGTGGATTAACATGCTACACTAAGAGACAACTCTTGCTGCAGTCTGTGAATCTGCACTGAAGGGAATCATGGAAATGTTCTGGTTTGTGTTTTGAAGTTGGTATTGACTGTAGCTGGCAGAGCTGCCGTGAAACTGTTTAACTTCACAACGCATTCCAGTGAAGAGCCCCTTAGGAAGATAAAACTATCAAGCCAAGCACAGAACTGGCACTTCTGATCATGTTAATCTGAACCGGGGATACTACTCCTAAGAGAAAATGTTGTGAAAGAGAGTTTAAAGGCTGAGCTTTGAAACAGTATACCTACATTTCTTTAGTGCTGAGTGACTAGTCAAAGGAAGAACCGCCCACCTTTTCTTTCAAAAACAAACAAACAAACCAACCCACCCCCAAAACAATGGGTTACATCAGTTTTCTTTTGTACAAGGCAGTAAACCAGTTTGTCAGGATACTGTTGCTAAACTCTTCCTTCACTGAAAGCGGTCTGAGCCTGATATGAAGTATTATTCATGCTTCATTATTCTGTTGGATAGGTAATGTAGCCTGGCTGCTGGCTGGTGCATGCTGGGCTTTTCTGTTGAATCAGTTTGTCTAATTTTAGAATATAACCTCTGTTATATATACATAAACCCCTGTTTTATATTTTGTTTATAATGGAAGTTGTCAGTAGATGGCAGCAGCAATCTCTACAGATAATAGTTTTAGGTTACCAGCTAAATGAACATCTTATGCTAATGTTAACTAATCCTAAGAAAAAACACTCTACTGAAGTAATTCACTGAGGGCAAAACTTGCTTTTATTTTTGGCCTAAAGCAGGATTTTGAAGCCAGGGGCTGCTGATTAACCTCGGTTTAAGCTTGTATGAGCAGGATGATGAGAGAAGAAGGGAAGCCGGAGGAGTATATGTACAGCTAGAGTCATCTCGCAGCTGCAAAGTGATTGATGCCAGCCAGCCCAAGGAATTCGTGGGTAGAGCCCCTTGTACCATCAAAGATGATCTTCTGGCTAGTCTCTGCTTGTCCCACCATATACTCATTAGTGAAGGCTGTATTTAGCAGAAGGGAGGGGAGGAGCTGTGCATATTTATACATACATTAGGGTGCTTTAAATTGCATCCCAGGTGATCCTAACTAGCTTTTTTTTTTTTCCTAGTGCTTGTTACTGTAGTGGCTCTCAAGTTTGAGACCAGCCTGCTCTATGCTGTACTCTCTGCCCCTTTAGGAAGTGAAGCGTAAAGGCTTGTTTTGTTCTGCCCACATCCCTTCTTTTCTGTCCTTCTGAGCAGGGTTGGCTTCGGAGTGTGTGCTATGGCTGCTGAAAAGTGCTTCAGGGAGGGGCTGTTTTCCCCCTCTTGAGGGCCTGACTGTAAAACCCAGCTGCCATGACTTGGTTGCAGTAGGGATGAGGGGCGACTTCTACGTGTCATCTTGGTATCAGCATGGGATGTGCGTGGTGAGGACGAGGTGCCAGTCACGCTGGGACCAGAAGGTGGTTTAGGACGGCGGTGGGAAGGGGAGGTCAGCTAGACAGCGGTGAAGGGCAGCCATGCTTCCAGAGGCTCCTGGCTGTGCCAAGAAGAAAAATGCTGTTTTTTATACCCATCTCTCACTCTGAAATTTAATGAGATTTTCTTTTTCCCTGAATAAGTCGAGTGTCTCTAATTTATAAGGAAGGCTGTAATGCAATTCTAGCCTCACATTTGGTTTGTCAGCAGCTACTAATGACTGTTAAGGACAAAATAGTGCCTTCTCCTTCAGTATCTTCACTAAGCACTACTATTTACTATTCCCTTTCTTTTTCTGACCAACCCTGAGAACTGAGCTGGATTCTCCACAGTGCCACCAGAACTTATTTGCTGAGTGATGATAGCTAATTTTAAGTCCAATGTTATAAAAGTGGTTATGTGTTTTGCCAGATGTGCACAGTTTGCACTTACCAGCACTGAATTTTATTTAGTATTTTATCACTTGGTTGGTGAGGATATTGAGAGCCGATACCTTTGCCTTCAGTTTTAGGTTTGAGTCTCTTCTGTTGGCATTAGCAAATGTTACCACCTCACTATACACATCCTTGTTTCTGAGCATCTATTAATGTGAAGCATCTGCCCTTTATGACTTTGCAGTGCAATTTTCCCAAGCCATTGTTGAAGGACCTTGTATGCTACAGCAATGCTTCTGATAACTCGTAACAGGTTTGTGACATGTGACTTCTACAAAACCTGTTAACTCTTTACCTTCCTATTAATATTTTATTTTTATAACTTTCTCTTATTTTATTCTGTATTATAATTTCTACCCATTTGTCCAGTACAGAGGAGTTCTTCAATAGAAAGACCTGAAATCTACTGTTATGTACCTGCTTGTAGAAGATTGGTAATACTAATCTCAGGCAAGGATTGGCTGGAATGTTAACCTAACCTTAGTTTTTTAGGGTAAGTTAAACACTTTTTTTAACTGAAAATGTTACCTTGATTAATCAAAAACTTGCACTTGATGATAGTTAGAACTTTATTGTAGCTCCCTAATAGAAGTTCAGAAGAAGCGAAAGGTGGGGAAAACAATCTGTAGCTGAAGTCATGCATACTCCACTTTCTTTTGTAGAAAGAAAGAAACAATTGCAGATCTGATACATTAAAAAGAATTGCTAGGTTTGGGAGAGTTTTGATTGTGTGGTTTTGTGGTGTGTGGGTTTTTTGTTTTGTTTTTTTGTGGGTTTTTTTTTAATTATTTTTTAATTTTTTCTTAACTCTCAATAAAAATTCTAGCTAACACCTTGGTGGGTTTTTTGGTGGTGGGTGTTTGTTTTGTGTGGTGCATTTTAATCATATGCATCTGGCCTTTACTTTGGTCTTGGCTCATTCAAGTTCTTAGACTTTGGCTCATCTTGACTATTTGAAAAGTCTGCCTGATATTGAATGTATCTGTAGACTTTTGCCACTGACCTTTCCTTTGGAGCAATATTTATAAAGAATAGAACAGATGTGGAACACAAAAGCTTGTTAAACAAAAGTGGATATCTATGTACTGTTTCAGAAGGGTATAAAAGCTTTCCTAATATAAGAACATTCTGAAGTATTCCCCTGAGAGAAGATAAGCCTCAGCATTGCCAGTGATGTCTCCTTTTTATCACAGCCTAACACACTAGTGCTAATGGATCAACTCTTTAGAGGATGACAATTAATTCTATTTCTGTTAAGTGCATTGCAGATACTACTGCAGCATGGTACCTGGGTGACAAGCTCCTGTGTCCTACCAGCACCAGGTGGTTTGATTTCATTGGAGTAGGGATTAGGGGATGCAGCACTACTGCTTTGTTGAGCAGATTAACTAGTGGTTATGAAGAATCTGCAGCTGTTCACTCGGTCTCCTTTTTTGTAGGAGTTATTGTGATGATGGTAGCTTGCTGATGTGCTACAAAGTTGAGGTGGAAGGAAAAAAAAAAATCATTTGTTCCATTAAAAAATAAGAATCCCCCCCTTCTCCTAAAATACCCAGGAACACACCCCCATTTCAGAATCAGTAGGTGGAACTGCTTTTAGCTGACACAGTCTTTGATTTTATGGGTATCTCCTAGATACATAGGAAGGTTAAATAAACAGACTTAAACTCTAATGGGACATTTTGAGGATTAATGTCAGTCTAGTCCAAGGGCATAATGGGATTCAGTAGAGGTCAATGTGTTTGGCATTTTAGAATGGATTTTAGAGAAATAAATACAGTGTCCCATCAGTTTTTACTGATGAGATTTTCTGTGTTTGAGGAGCAAGACTTTTTTATCAATGGTCTGGTAAGTAATCAGTGTTACTTGGTCTGGGTTTTACCAAAACTTTGATAGATTCCACACTCTACTCAACATTATTTTAATAGCCATGTATGGCCATCTCAAGCAACTCTGTTGTTTATTAACAAGCTATTAATTCTTTGAGATATATGCAGCAGTATGGAAATGTAATTTTTTTTTCTTTTTTTTAAAGTGAAAATGGCTGAAGAGAGAGAATGAAATGGGGAGGAAGAAGCATTAGGGTGGTATAGGTTTTCCTGGCTGTGTCCTTCCTCTTTTTACATGTATTGACCTTGTTGTTTTGTTTTCTTCTTTTGGCAAATTTTGTACAGACTTTAAGGAGTTAGGACTTATGTCTGGAATGCTGGACACATGGCAGCTACCAGAAGCCAAGTTATTTTTTAGAATATTTCTGACTTCCTCTGCATTTCTCTTTAATGAACATGGCAACTCTTGTCAGGCTTATGGGAAGTACTTCTGTGTTCCCTGAGTTTTTTTTTTTCCTACCCGTCATTCTTTTCTGATCCATGGTGTGCACATATGTGGAGGAAAAGCCTTCTAATTGATCCTGCAAATCTCACTGAACACTGTGAAGACCCATCTTACATTTGAAAAATGGTTTTAAGGTGTTGGTGCTTGCTGTGTTTTGTCTTGGAATCTTTCTTTTTGCCGTCACCAGTGATCACAGTATGATTGTGTTAAAAAGGCAGGATCTGAGACTTTTTCTGGTACTGATTGGAACAAGCTGTGCTGCAGTTTCTCACAGTTTCAGTTAACTTGCATGTGGAAAAAAAAAAACCCAACACAACTCCATTCTGTAAGTTATAATATTAATGTTTTGAAGTAATTTTAGGGTTGAGAACTGTGCTGAGAAACTAAGACACAAACAGAATTCCTGTGGCGAAAAAATAGTTAACACTTGAACAGTCACTATTAAAACTTAGGTGTTTATCTAGCCTATTCAAAAAGATGTGTATCGAAGGAAGAAGAGTATGTTTTTACACGTGTTAACACTAAACACTTTAAGGAATTATTTGAAATGCTAAATAATCTAGAGTGGGGAGAACTGCGGGTGGGAATTAAATCTGTGTCAATAAAAACCTGAAAAACTGCGACGCTCTGTCCGTGCCGCAATCCAGCGGTACGTGTTCAGCTGTTGTGAAGGTAAGCGTAGCTGGCTGGCTTGACGTGGTGGCAGCGCAGCTGTAGCAGCCTGGTCTTCAGCTGCCAGGTGTTCACCCAGGGTCCTGGGCAAGCTTGTGGGCTCTCAGTGGAAAGCCAGCTGAGCCCTCCACCTGGACTGCTGCATCGACCTGTCCTGTGTGGCACTGTGAGTTAATGCCGTGAAAGGCTGTTACATTACAGAAAAGGCACCGTGGGCAAAGCCGTAGGCTATTAATAATAATCAGAGGCTTTAAATACCACTGAAGTTTGACCTTTGTAAGGAAGCTTGATAGCCTCTGCTAGAAAACTTATGCAGTCTGTGGCCTGGATAGAAGCAATTCTTTAAATTTATTTTGCTTTTATTTGACATGTTGCTTGGTTCTGAAATAAAAATGATTTTCGTTAAAGTATTCTCTGCAGAGAAAGAAGGATTATTCTTAGGAAAGGCAATACAAATAAATATGCTAAGTTTTATCTGGCAGATTTTAAACCAGGAAGAAAATACAGTTTCTCCCCTTATCTCATCTTCCTAATAAAGTGTAAAGCTTTTGCTTGATTTGTGGTTTCGGGTTTTTTTGGTTCCCACCCCCAAGCTAAAAATAGTGGATATAGGATTTTGATAGGCAAAATCCTACTGACTTTAAAATTGATCATCTTGAAATGACAATAAATATCCAATAGTGTCACAGACTCAGAAATGCAAGACCTGGAAGGAAGTTCAGAATTTCTCATCCTTCCATGTTACAGAACACATGAAGACCCAGTCCTCTACCCTCTCTATTCGGACATGAGTTATGTCAGTATAGCTTTCCACTGCTTCTGGAAACTCTGAAGCTGGGAGAGGAGAGAAAAGCATCTGGGGCAGGCTTCTGCCTCTGGGAATCTGCAGAGATACAGGCTTTGTGTGTGTTGGGTGTGTGTGTGTGTGTCTCAGGGTTTTTTGTCTTTTTTTAAATTTTTTAAAATTTTTTTATTTTAGTGTTCATGGGGACAAGTGCTAGAGCAAAAATCTTCATGCATAGTTGTCCTCTAATTTGCTAGCTGTCTGTCTTAGGCAGATTCCCTTCATGACCTAGACTCCTATGGCTGTAACCAGAGCTCACGGATTTACCTGGTAGCCTTTGATCCAGTCCAGGCAACACAATTCGTGTTGCTGTTTCCTGATATAACAGACTTTCCTTTCGAGTTTCAGCCTGATGCTCATTCACACTTTGCACACTCATAAACTGCTTCACTGTAACTGATTTTACGTTAAAAATTAAAGTTGAGCTACTACTCTTCCATTGTTTTTAAAAAATAATTATATTCATCCATTGATTTTTTTTTTTTGCAAACTGTTCAGATAAATATATTACCGTTAACAGAACTAATTGTTTATTTTCTAGTATAAAAGAATAAAGATTTTCAGTCCTAGTAGAGAAAAACGGGGAAGAAATCATTGAGACATTATTTGTGCATACTTATCATAAAATGAATACATGACTGTTTTAGGTATTCCAAAAACTTTAATAGAAACTATTGATTAGCCAACAGTGCCAGAAATGGCACAAGGAAACATCTAAAATCTTGATCTGAATTTGGATTAAAATGTGCATTTGTCAAAGACAGACACAAAAGCTTTGTATTTCGCCTGAACAAATTTCCCTTGACCTGATGATACAGGTAGCTACCAACCTGTGTGCTTGCTCTAGACTATTACATACAGTGATATAATGTTAAGCTTTAGGAAGATAGCATATAACAACTCTAAAAGATGTGCGGGGCTGGTTTTCCACAACTCATGTTTTATACGGTCTGGCTGCATTTGATCCATGAAGTTGAGTAAAGTTTTCTGGATATGGCAGTGAGCACCCGAAGTGGGTATTTATCCTGTAGAAGTGCATTTTAATTGCACCTGTTCCCATTCTGGTCCACTGGTGTATTGTATTTCTTTCCTTATTGATAGTTTTAGTCTGACTGCTTTTCTGTTACATGGGGTCACATGCTGGTCTTTTAAGTAAGTTCACACCTGAAATGTTCAGAAATTCTCTATTGGGAAGAACAGGTCTCTCTGCCTTGTGGAAGAATTGATCACGTTCCCCCGTGGCCCCCCCCCTCCTGCCCCTGATAAAATTGCTAGCAAAAACGTAGGATGAATTTTCATACCTTATTCAATAATGTGTCCTTGTTTATTCAGTGGTACATTATTCTGGTGCTCAGCCAGGTTGAATGAACATGAAGACCTCTTACACTTAAAGCAGCATGAGACCAGGAATAAGTGTGTCATGGACAGGAATGCACTATCTGCCTTTTTTTTTTCCCCATTGTATTCATGGAGACTGATCTTCCTCCCCCCACCCCCCGCCCCGTGTCTGTGCTCCCCCACACCCCCGATCCATAGCAGGTGCAAATATCTTTTGTCTAAATCTGCAAACGGTCTATGGTTTTAGCCTCTACATCACTATTTTTGCATTTGAAAACTTAATTCAGACTGCTGTTTGGAGAGAAATGTCTTCAGTTTCTTTCAGCTTGGTGCTGGAAATAAGTTGGATGTGTGTTTGACCTGCTAATGCTAACAGCTTTCTCATCTTCCAAAACTCCAAAGAATCTGGGAATATTCTTCAGAGTGGTTTCTTTAGCTGTCACTTAAATAACAGGGAATCCAAATCTTCTTTGCATACATGCAAGCTAATTTGAATGTTTTCAGCCCTGTTCTACAGTATTCTACACATGCTTTTCTGTGGAAGAATATTCTTCTAACTCTTTTTCAAAAGAGGTTTTGAGTACATGTTTTAATTTATACAAAGTAGATAAATGGAGGATGAGGTAGAACTATAATTAATTTGTTACTTGATTTCTTAATTGCTTACTCTGTTTTTTGATTATATGCCTTATTCCCCACCTTCCTTTTAGAGGGTGTTTATTTTTGAGTGTAAAGCTTAAAGTTGAGAGAATCTTTATAGCGATCATTTCACTGCTCAGCTGTATTTGTAAACCAGACATTTGTAGTTGTACATTTTAAAACATTCTTCCCTGCTCATTGTGTAGAAAAACGAAAGCGAGGTCTTGCCTTTTATGAAGAAAGCAGCATGATCTGTGTGTAAACACTACAGGGTAAAATAAGTTACCAACAGAAGTGAGCTTATGTATTCAAGAAATTCTGATTAAGGAAATGTGAACTGTGCTTCCATGATCTCCTAGTAGATGCTTTCTGGTCTTTACTTCATCTCTCCCTGCTTATCACGAATCAGGATTGTCTAGGTGACCTTGCTATAATGGGTTTATTGTTTCAGGTGCCTCCATTGTCTCCCTGCCTCATGGAAGAGGCCAGTAAAGACAATGTGAATTCTACATTTCACCCCTTTAATGTTATTTTTCCTACCTGTGCCCTTCTTGCTTCTTGTCAGCAAGGAGTTCCCATTCCTGAAAGAAGGTTATAGGTTTTTTCCTGGTGCTAGATGCTGCCTAAATTGTGACTGTTGTCCTCTAGGACAGTCCTGAAGATAGACACTGAAACTTGCCAACAATGTCAAAATACTCTTTTGGTGGCATGGTGGAATCTTGCTGATGACAGCTTAAGATCCTTAAATTTGACTTTCTACACCTCTTACCATTTTTATGGGAAAACTAAAATATTGCCATCCACTTTTAAAATATATTAAAACTTTGCCTATTTAAAGATAGGAGCATATTCTGTTAAAGTTGAAGAGATTTTTAGAGCTGTGCAGCTTAAAAAAAAAAAAAGCCTGGTATCAAGTCTTATATGTGATCTTTGTTTATTGCTTAAAGTTTCTCCCAAGGGGAATCTCTAAGTATTTATTGTTTTTCAAAAAAGCAGTTGTTTTTTTTTTTTTCTCCTTAGAACAAGCCGTGAAATAGGAACAGTGTGAAATATGTCTGTGATGAAGTATTGTTTTAAAACGTTGCTGGCTCTTTCTCCTGTCTTTCCAGTCGTGCAGGAGTTCCAAAACTGTAATATTCAAATGTTCTGCTTGTACAGGAATATATATTTTCCTATCCAAAGTGAATAGAAGACTGTTGAAGGAAGCCAGCTCTTGCCTATTAAGTAATATTGTTGTGGCTTGTAAAATAGGGAAATGGAATACCTGAAACTGCAGCTTTCATTTTGATGTATTGCTGGCTGTTATGCCTTTCAGAATTATAAAAGACATACTTAAGTATGTATTGGAGAATAATGTCAAGGGAAAAAAATGTTACTTTTTGGCAGTGGTTTAAAATAAATTAAACTTTAGAAATGTTCGGAGTCAGGTGTTCCCATTTTGATTCATTCCCTTGCATTAATATATCCCCAGCATTTTGTGTCGTGAATGACCTTTTCCATTTCAAATTAAAAAAAAAAAAAAAAGACTAAAATTAGAGAGGCAAGGCTTTATCTTTTTTTATTCTCCCATGCTGAAATAGTCCAATAAGTAAGCAAACATTTACAAATGGGGAAGGAGTAGAATTTTAGAGTGAGATGTTCCGTAATACTGGAGTAAACACAGAATTTTCAATTAACTGGTAACAGAAGGAAAAAATTGAGTAGATTCTGCGCCCCACCCCTACCCCCCCACCCTCGGGGGAAAAAAAAAAAAAAAAGATTCAGGAGTGTGTGTGTAGGTGGTGTTTGTGGTGTGGGTGTGTGTTTTGGGTTTTTTTTCCTCGGCAGCTCTTTCCACATAACTGGCTGGTTTTTTTGGATTGTGAGATCTGAAGGCCATAGGTATTGCTGGCCTTAGGCCAGGCCACCTTTCAAGACCCGTGGAAGCCATGGACTCTAGCTAGAACTTGCCAGACTGTCTTCATGAGGTGTTTTGCTTTCCCCGGATCAGCCGGTTATAACAAAGCCTTAATTCTGATTAGTTCTGCTGAAGTGTAGCCTAACACACTTGTACTTCTAGAAGAAGATTAAGGTAAGCTGCTTTCTAAGAATTTCCAACCTCCTCAACATACCAGTGTAAAAACTGAGCAGCGTGATGGCCATTTCACTGTGTATTTGTGTGCATGTATGCATACATACATTAGAAATTGGAAAGAAGGTTGAGACTGTTGTCTCAACTTCTCTCGCAACAGTTCTACGTGATTTGCCATCATGGTGAGATCTTCTGCATCTGGATTCCTCCATTTAATAAACAAAAAAAAAAAAAAAAAAGGTCTAAATGAGAAGTCAGCCAGGGCAAAAAGTGGTGTTAATACTATATACAGCAGAAATTGGTGGTGGTAATTACCGAATTTTTGAGAGCTTTGTGCATCAGATAAGTGTTTGCAGATCTGGTCATCATTAATACAGAAATGCTATATTAATGCTGACGTCTTTAGAGTAACGAGCTGATCACAAGAGACTGCTATTTTTAATTTCATCCGAAGGACAGTAGTGCTCATTCTGCAATATTTTAGTACTTTAACTCTGTATTGCTGCTAAATATCGGTTTGTGATTGTGCAAAGATGCATAGATAAACTTAACAAATATGATGGATGTGATGTATTAATTGTTTTAAAATATTACCACTAAGTAATGTGACTCTTTTTACTCTGTTGTGAGAAAAATGGACTACGCTATTTCAGTTGGAAGGGACCTACAATGATCATCGAGTCCCATCTGCTTGAGCAATTCAGGGCTGACCAAAAGTTAAAGCATGTTATTAAGGGCATTGTCCAAATGCCTCTTAAACACTGACAGGCTTGGGGCATCGACCACCTCTCTAGGAAGCCTTTCCAGGGTTTGACACCCTCTCGATAAAGAAATGCTTCCTAATGTCCAGTCTAAACCTCCCCTGGTGCAGCTTTGAACCATTCCCACGCGCCCTATCACTGGACACCAGAGAGAAGGGCTCAGCACCTCCCTCTCTACTTCCGCTCCTCAGGAAGCTGTAGAGAGCAATGAGGTCACCCCTCGGCCTCCTCCTCTCCAGGCTAGACAAACCCAAAGTCCTTAGCTGCCTTCCAGCAGGACATGCCTTCCAGCCCTTTCACCAGCTCTGTTGCCCTCCTCTGGATGTGTTAAAGGACCTTCACATCCTTTTGAAATTGCGGGGCCCAGAACTGCACACAGTACTCAAGGTGAGACCACACCAATGCTGAATACAGCGGGATAAATCGCCTCTTTTGGCCGGCTGGTCATGCTGTGTTTGATGCCCCTCAGGACATGGTTTGCCCTCTTGGCTGCCGGAGCACGCTGCTGACTCGTACTGAGCCTGCTGTCAGCCAGCACCCCCAGATCCCGTTCTGCAGGGCTGCTCTCCAGCCACTCCTCTCCCATGTGTCCGGCATTACTTCATCCTAGGTACAGAATCCAGCATTTCGACTTGTTGAATTTCATCCCATTAATCATAGCCCAATGCTCCAGTCTATCTAGAACGCTCTGCAAGGCCTCTTGTCCCTCAAGAGAGTCAACAGCACCTCCCAGTTTGGTATCATCAGCAAACTTGGTAACGGTGCATTCAACTCCTGCATCCAGATCATTGATAAATATATTGAACAGAACTGGCCCTAGAAATGAACCCTGAGGAACACCGCTGGTGACTGGTCGCCAGCCAGATGTAGCCCCATTCAGTACAACCCTTTGAGCTCTGCCCTTCAGCCAGTTCTTCACCCAGCGCACCGTGAACCCGCTGATCCCAAAGTTGGACAACTTGTCCAGAAGGATGCTGTGAGAGACAGTATCAAAAGCCTTACTAAAATCCAGAAAAACTACATCCACCACCTTCCTTTCATCCACTGGGTGGGTGATGACATTATCATAGAAGGATATCAAATTACTTAAACAGGACTTTCCCTTTGTGAACCCATGTTGACTGTGCCTGATGACTGCATTGTTCTTTAAATGCCTTTCAACAGTAGCCAGTATAATCTTCTCCATAATTTTTCCAGGAACTGAGGTTAGCCTAAGAGGTCTAATGGAAAAGCAAGGGTAAAAATGTATATTGACTGCTTTTGAAGTAAGAATCAAGTATGTTAATTCCAGAAGTAAGTATGGATTTTCTTCTGTGGATTTTTTGTTGAGTTTAACTCTATCATATCTTGTGCGGGTGAAGGGGGTAAGAGAAAAGCAAGTGACAAGGGTGTGAAAAAGGGGAACAGTGTTTGCCCTTTCCACATGCCGTTTCCCCCCAACCTCATTCACACTAGATATTGCTTGATCTACAGCACTATAAATGGAATATGGCTTGTCAAGTACTAGATGGCCATGTAAATTAACTTTCTTATCTTAAATTTAACAATTATCTTAAGTCTCTTACAAGAAGACCGCAGTTTATGCTCCAGAGCAGATGCCTCAGATAACTTCCTTCAACTCCTTCGGGTTCTCAGCAAAGGAAGACAATGACACGTCCTTCCAATTCAATAATCAATTTGAGATTTTATTACTCTGTTGGTCAGGATGTTTTTAAAAGCTGGCTGAGAAGAGTATTTGGAAACTTCCCCATAACTGGTAAAACCCTTAGATGCTGAGAGTAGGTGGTGTGAGATTCAAATTCCGTAGGTGTAAAGAAGAGAAATTTTTCTGCAGTAACTGAACATTGTTTCAAAAAGTATCCTTTGATATACTTCACATGATACTTATCCTTTAAAAAAATGCGTATGCATTTTTTATTTCTTATTTAAAGAATGAGTATATTTTTGGAATTCCATAATACTGACTGTTTTGGTAGGCTGTATTATGCAAAAGGGTATATGATATTCTAATCAAAAGTTAATGTAGGTTGAGCAAACTTTGAATTTTCCAAGTTTAGTTCTGTTTGAATTTCCATTAAGCAAATGTTTGTGTTTAAGCAAAGCTCTCCAAAGGCATAATTTGGGCATCTTTATCTTGCAGTCAGTGTCAATATACCTTTTTTCTTTGAAAATTTTAAAAGGAATAGTGTATGTTAGTGTCATTCTTTCAAATTATAAAGCTGAATGATAACCAAGTTCAGCAAATGTAGCCTATGACCTTTATTATGAACTTCATTTGGAATAGTGTGTGGTGCCAAAAATAACATTCTTTCACGTTGTTACAGATGACTGTATCACATGCTTCAGACTATCTTGTCTTTTTTGTCCTTTTTGGTGACATTAGGTTTTGTGGTTGAGATGTATGTTAATGTGCAGTTATATTTGTTTGTAGTCTTCCTTAAGACGAAAATTTTGTAGTACAGTCCACCTTGCTTTATTAGTAAAAATTCTATACCAAAGAAAATCTATTGGCTTTTATTTACTAACTTGATGTCAGCAATATATCAGCTTACGCTTTGTGTGTAATTTCATATTTGTCTACCGGTAATAGAGGTTACAATAACTGGGAGGCTCTCCAAACTATTCCCATACGTCATTCATTTTGACGCAGTGAGAGTACTGTGGGCTTAAGGTTTTTAATGTTATGCCCTTAGTATATGAAACATTTGAGATCAGATAATTCAAATTTAAACTCAGCGTTGCTGTATGAGTATTACATTGATTTCTTAGATGAGTGAGATGTGCACATACTGCATGCAAACTAATTATGTTAAATATTCTCTCCAGTGGGAAAAATGTCCAAGTAGTACAAAACGTTAAAATTATAGAATGAACTAACTGGATGAAAGAGAGTTTTCCATGTCATTAAAAGACTTGTTTTCAAATGTCATAAAACTGATAAAATAATGGAATTGAGGTTATTTCTTCAAGGGTAAGACTAAATTATAAAGCAGTGGAAAATGGAGAATAAAGTATGTGCTGAATATATTTATAAAGATTAAAAATATGTACTGAACAGAAAGATAAAATTCAATGTGCTTTATTACATCGAGTGTACCAAGGATCAATGAGAAAGATGGCTAATCAAAATAAGCCAAGAAGAACATGAATATTGAAATTATTAAAAAGACATTTTTTTGTGTCTTAAGCTAGGAATCTGGTATCTTTGGCTGGATAGGTTAGGAACATCTCAGAGGACTATTTATAAATTCTCAGGACAAGTTTTTAGGCTTATTAATGACATTAGCAGTAAAATCTGTTGTGCTTTTTTTTTTTTTTCTTCCTTGAGGGGAAAACTTATCTATAAAAGCACTGGAAATCCTACTTTATGAGCTCACTAGCTTGAAAAAAGATCTTCTGTCGCAGTCTACCAATGGCAGGGTAGAGTGTCATCCTTCAGGAGAAGGAACAAATGTAAAATGGAACAGAGCTACCTTAAAATTGCATAATTGTAATGGTTACAACAATACTAATGTAAGCAGTATTTCAGATACTTGTTTCTGCACAGATATGGGGTCAGGGTTAATTAAGGATTACCACAGTACAGGACTGTAATACTGCTCTGGTAGTAGGTCTTGTTTTGTGCTTTGCAGATCCTCAGGAAGGTAGTAACTTGACTGAGCCTTTTCAGGTCTTGAAATCACCCTGTTCTTTTTGTTCTTCCTTGTTACTAACAGAATCAGCTGTACTATGTGTACTTCTATTTTGCTGCTGCAACTGACTGAAAGCCAAACAACGGAATAGGTTTGTTTTCCAGGAACTGAATGCTGATATTCATCCCTCCTCCATGTTTTTCATAGGATGATACAGAGGCAGTATCTGTCACAGTAGAAACAGTTGATGAGAAAGTGCTCCTTCGGTGGCTGAGAGTCCCAAATGGGAGATTAATACACTGTTAAATCATGCACCAACAATCATGACTGTTGGATATCTTAGAAGAATAGGTTTGTTTTCCAGGAACTGAATGCTGATATTCATCCCTCCTCCATGTTTTTCATAGGATGATACAGAGGCAGTATCTGTCACAGTAGAAACAGTTGATGAGAAAGTGCTCCTTCGGTGGCTGAGAGTCCCAAATGGGAGATTAATACACTGTTAAATCATGCACCAACAATCATGACTGTTGGATATCTTAGAAAATCTTTTGTTTTGTGGGTAGGAGCAGGAATGTGGAATAGCGCTGGTTAATGTAAAACGTGGGGTAAGAGGATCAGTAAGATTCAATGTAGAAAGGCACCTAGAGAAACAGCAACTTTCAAGGTGATGAATATAAAAGAAATCCTTTTTCTGGATTCTTTTCTTGCTGAGAAGGAATTTGAATGTATGTGGAATTATGTCTTAAAGGGTGCTTTTTCAAAATGTACAGAACGTGCTTCACCTTCTGTGGTTCTTTTCCCTTACCAATAGCAGGGCAGCCTGCTGTCTCTTTAATAGCATTGCCCTCTGCATACTGACTTTTCTCAGTAGAAGCGAGTGACCTTATGTTCTTAAGGAACTGCAGAAATTGTAGCTGAGTTGGGTCTGATTTGGTGAATGGGTCATATTCTCTGCACCAGTTTGATCCTGCTGTCCAGAATTTGATGATCAGACCGTTAGAGCAATGACTGCTAATTAATTCTTCATTCTAGCATTCATTTAGGTTGCTCTTTTTTAAAAAAAAAAAAAAAAAAAGTGGAATTCTGGCAGGTATTGTGTATTCTTGTGTCTCAATTTCTTCCTGATTTCTGTAAGTGACAGCTGGAAATGCAGTTTGCTATGTGTGGGCTTGCTTTCATTAAATGGATTGAGAGGAAGAGAGGCTTATGAAGTGTCGCCGTTCCAGACTCCTGTGTCCAAGGCGCTAAGCCTGAGGAGCTCCTAAGGGAGTGTGCGTTCTATGTGGTAAGCATTTAACCATATATTTAGCCCCTTCCTTGGGCTTCCGTCTTGTCAAATTGTTGCAGGATATCTGTTTCAGCTGTTCTTTTAATCTAGTTGCTTCATCTGGGACTTGACGTAGTTTAGTGTAGTCAGGTCTTTTTGTTTCTTCCATTTTCATTCTTTTCATCTCTCTGTTGGCTTTCTCTTCCTATTTCTTGAGGGAGAGGTGGTTCTTTCTTCCAGTTTTGTGTGAAATCCCCCGTTTTCCTAGTTTTATTTTCCATTATAGCTCTTTTTGTCCTCCCATTTTGTCCAGTTTGTCCATTTTCATCCCAACATCCTTTTCTGTGTTAATTGTTGTCTTTTCTCATTTTGTACTGGTGTTTTTTCTTATTTTTCATGTGATCCATGTTTCAGATGCTACATAATTTCAGTGTTACTAGGCGTATCAGTATCATGCTGCAATTTTGAAGAAGCCATTAAACTTGACATATTTTGTGACTCTTACTGTTATATGTTACAATAATTATCCCTAACTATTAATCAAGACAGAAAGGCTAGTAACTAATATAATGAACTAATTCTTTGCCACATTGTTAAAGTAAATTATTATTTACTTTCTGTGGGGAATATTTTAAGTGTGTTAGAAAGGATGTTGTAAGGATGGAAAACATTAAAATGGTTCCGATAACAAACTGTGATTGCTTTTTCCATGTACTGAAGAGTCTAGTTGTTCAAGAGATTGAATGACTTCAACACCCGCTCATTGTTCACCATGCAATAAGAAATACTGTGCCTCCTAAATCAAATTTTAACAATCTGCTCCCAATTTAACACCCATTTAACCTTTTGAGCCTAATTATTTTTCAGTAAACCAGCTAAATCAGTAGCCTATCTTATAATGCCAACCAATTTTCACCTCTAAGTAGAGCATTTCTTAATATTTGGAATTGAAGATATATTGGGCTACAGCTGCAAGACTACTGCAGTTTTTCTTGCTGCTAAAAGAATGCAAATTTGTCGCATGTAATTCTATGTGCATTGACAGTGACCTTACTGCTAGAACTTGCTGTGACTTGTGTTGACTCACTGACAGCAAGCTCTCGAGTTTCCTTCAGTTTAAATACAGGGTAGGGAATTAGATCTGCGCTTCTTAATTATAACTGAAAAGCTGATGGACCTCAAATTTAGTGGACTCCTAAATTTAATTTTCAATAAAGGAAACTTGTTCAAAAAATTAAAGCTATTGCTATTTCAAAACAAATTACAGCATTGTGTTAAAATTCTGCTCATACTGGCCACAAAATTCAAGGTGCTGAAGTGTTCTGCAGTATAAATGCAATTGCCTTATGCTTGTCCTCTGTTGTGCTAATTTGTTTTACTTCTATAGAGGGTAGGTGAAAATCATGGAAGAGGGCTATAATTATGCTTTGTTTATGACCAGAAGGCAAGGATTGCAGAGAGGAAGTGTGGGGTTTTTCCTTTCTCCCCGAACCAAAAATTTAAAGATATATATAGTATTAGGCTTGTCCATCTTATTCGATTAGTCCCATAATTTCAAGTTTGAGAAGTGTTATCCAAAAGGTCTTTTGGGACCAAGACTAAGCCAAGCAGGCAGTGCAGGAGGAGTATTGTTTGGCTTTTGCTGTCTGGGAGAAAGGCAAATGTTTGCTTTGAGGTCATCCCTCGAGCTGGATCGTGCTCCAGTTGCCTGAGGTTTCCCTGGGGTAGGAATTCTGCAGGGCGGAATGCGCGCAGGGCAGATGGGAGGCCTCTGCCGCGCCAGCCCTCCTGAGCGTCTTTGGAAGAGCTGCCCTTGCCCTCGCTCTGGAGCCCTGTGCTGTCTCCCTGAAGTAGAAAGCCTATGGAATACCGGTCTCTTAGTTACACGAAGGCTCCGTGTTGACCTGTTTGTCAAAGATTACACTGGGACTAACTTGCCCCCCTCTCCAGGGCTTATGCCTCTGCTGAAGCATGAGTTTTCTTGGCTTGATCAGTTCTTTTTCAGTACCCTTTGAAAGAAATACAGTAAATAAGTTTTTCTTTTCAGCTAAACATTAGAAATATCATGATGCAAATTGGCTGTCATGTAAATACCTGTCAAAATAATGAAGTGGTTACAAAACCCCTCCAACTGCTCACAAAAACATGAATCAGAATCATGAATTGATCTGTTTTGGGAACTGGCATGTTTAAAGAACGCTTTTGGTGCAGTGGGTGGGAATTTAAATGTAAAATAAATGGAAAGTAAGAGAAGGAAGTCATGGGGCTCCAGGCAGGTTGTCAATGCCGGACCCTGGCAGATAGTACTTAGCCATGGATAGCTGGGAAGGTAACAGGCTGCTACTTCCATAGATGAACTACATGTTCCAGAAGAAACTCCAGGAAAAACAAAACCAAAACGACTCCCCCCAGCAATTCTATTATTAGGAATTGTGTACAAATTTAATGAATGAAGAAATGCTGCTGCACATCTGTCACCCAACTTCCCCTTCTGTTTGTGGGTGGGGTTTTGTTTTTGTTTTTGTTTTTGTTTTAAAGCTCCTTTCTGTATTTTGTCTTTGATCCATCTAGGATGGAAGCGTTAGTTGTTTGCAATATGGAAAATTTGACAACTGCTTTCAATAATCATTTTGTAGCTTTAGGTCTTTTCAACTGTACTTATTTTCGGTTTTGTTGTCTAAGTTGATGTACAAAGTAATTTGGAAATCTTCTGTGGGAAGCAAAATTCATACTCTGATCTGGCCATAAATAAGTAGATGTTTGTTATATGTAACTTTGTTACTGATAAATAAAACAATCTTTAGTTATTAGTATGCAGTTTATAAATGTATGGATGTGAAAGAATATAAAGATGGGAGGAAAACCCAATAAACAAAACATGCTGTTGTTTGTGAACACAGGAAAAAATCCTTACTTGAACAAAAAAAGAATTGGAATGGAAAACTGCATCTACTTAGTGTATTCCATATAGAAAAGCAATCGTGAATGATTAAAGCAAAAGGTCGACTCCTGGATTGCCAGCAGTATTTTGTACAGTTGGTGTATTGAACAGCAGGATTGGTGCAAGTACATTGATATGACAGGTGGGGGTTTTCTTGAAGGTCAGCTGCTATACCAGGTGAAAATTCCTTGCTCAGTCAGGTGACACTTACTATGATAGTATTTTTTAAAAATGGATTTATTTAATTTGCTATGGATTCTAACAAAATTTTCTAATGTCTTGAGCTTTATTAGTTTTGGTTTTAGTTTTTTTATTTTGTAGACTTCGCAGTAATAGAATTATGCCCTCTGTCTTGTTGTTTTAACCACCATCACCCAAAAGACTTAAATGCTCAAAAAGTGCCAAGGGACAAAAAGGCAACTGAAACTTGACTGGTTTTAAATTAGTTCGGTTTGACTTTGGCCAGCAGATCTGCATCTGTTAATGCCACATGAGGCTCTGGCATAATAGGCAAAGGCCACTCATGTTATAACTGTAATATGTAAAGTCTTCACAGACTGACAGGGAAGTATATCAGCCTTCTCTCTCATTCATTTTAATTCCTATTCTGTTGACAACTTCCCCAGCTCTCCTCTTTGAAATCTGTCATTTATACATGTTTCTAATCCGGGCAGAGGGAAGAAAGAGAGAAGAAAAAATTTGAATGAATCTGGTGGTGATGGGGATAGGCGAGGTTGTTAATTTGTTTTCTTTGAGCACTTTTTGAGCTGATAGTCTCAAGTTTTGATATACAAGTATTTTGTGCAGGACAGAGGTGGGAATGAAGATAGCTTTTGTATTATCATTTGTAGTATCCTTAGTATCATAGGCAAGCCAAACTAACCTTACAATTTTGCACAGTCTCTGTTCTGCTGTGTTGTACCTTCGAATTTATAGCCCCAAAGAGTTGCTCTAGATCTACCCTGTCTTTAGACTGTAGCGTTGTTCCCCTCTGCTCCATTGCACAGAGCTCCACCTCTGCAAAGAAGCAGCGTGTAGAGGTTGAAAACATGGAAAATCTCTAGGTATCTAACTAAGCCATGTCATAGGTCTTCATCTCATACTTCTTAATATAAACAAATGAACAAAAGTTTAATCTTCATGGTAACTAGTTTTTAGAAGTGGAAAAATCAGTGTTAAATGTCCCTGTTAAATGTTAAAATCTGGAAGAAGTAATTTGGAAATTTTTCTTGGAACTCAGTCATTTTGTTTTGAGAAATCCTTGTTTTAAATTGAAACCGTGATTTGGGTATATACTACTCTGGATGAGGTTTGTCTGTTCTGCTGCAAGCACCACAGTAAATTTGTGCTGTAAGCAGCATGCTGATTACATTAGAGAGAGAATCATTATCTTTGCTCTAAGTGATTTGAGATTATTTTCTCTAGATCAGCTAGTCCATGAGGTTCTGTAAGCGTGCAGCAGACTGCTTTCCCTTTATGTGCTAAAATGCTTGCCTGAAAAAATAAATGTGGCATCTCGATGTGCTGCTTTTTCAAGTCAGATATTTGAATCTATGTGTGTATGCATGCAAATGCATGCGTGTGTATACCAACAAGGGCATGATATGAGGGAAGCAGTGATAAACACTTGAGAAGGCATCACAAACCGCACATTCAAACTTCCAAAATTACTGTGAGTAAATCATCTTGCTACAGGAGAACAATATATGGTGCACAATGCATAGCACAAAGTTGTTTCTATTCTTCTCTTTAGGTATGTGAGAAATGCCACGGAGTTCCTCACTTACTGTTTTCTGTTTGAGTGACAGACTGAGATCCAGCATGTAATCTCGAGGGGGTGGTTGAAAAGCATGCTAGCCCACGCGAATCTTATCCTATGCCAGCCAATGCTTTACTGGTTTTCAGAACACGTTCTGAAGAGTAATTTACTGTTTTTAATTTACCCCAAGTTCATAAATGGCTTAAAATAATCTGATTAAGGTCAAGGTTGTTAACATGTGCCACAAGCTGTGAGCATTTTTATACTCCAGTATGAATTTTTTAAAGTTTATTTTGTTTACACATTCTTCAAGGTGCTGTGCAGTTAAACTACAGTCATTGTAGTTTTCAGGGCATTGTGAAATAGGGGATTCTATTGCTCTGCTGAGGCTTCTAAAGTGATGATGGCAAGTGCTGCTTAGAGACAGTTTTTAAAAAAAATATTATTTGTAATTGACTGTGGGCAGAGTAGTGATTTTTTTTTTTTTTTTTTTTTTTTTGGAAGCATTTTTAGTTTGCCCTGTTTCTTGGTGCACCCTCATTAATTTACTGGCAAAGTTAATTGCTTTAACCCTAATAGTTATCCTGCCTTCTTCTTCTTAGTACTGGCAGTTAACTGAAATTCTCAAAATTATGCTGCTAGGTATACATTTTAACATGAATATATCCCCCTGTAAACTATCTGAAGTATTTATCTAAACAAAAGAAATGCTTTGGGTCATGCTGAATACCAGAGGTGTGTGCTGTTAAAGTAATTGTTCGTTTCTTGAATAATCTGTAGTCCTTATTGTGCTTTGCCTTCTGATAGAGGACATTTGGGTTCTAACTGTATCACAGCAGTGGTGTTTCCCTTGCACTAAAGAAAATTCTTCTGGTTATAAAGAAGTTCACTTGTCCTAAAAAAACCCCCTGTTTCAGCCTTTCCTCCTTCAGGTAAATGAGGTGATGTACTGGGGAGTGAGGGAGTGATTTGTGTCACTGGGTATGTCTCCCGCCAACCCTCTGTCCCATTTTACATAGCAGTGTGTAACTTTCTGTGGAGCTGAGTAGCTCAGACCAAGAAGATGGTACCAGCTCTCTGCTATACGGACCTGATCAATGCAAAGTATAGTTTGCCTAGTGTTCCTCTACCCCTTTATGCCCAAATACTTTCTGTGCTATACTGGCATGATATGTAAGTAACTTCTATGACTTGAGTGAAGCTAATGAGTTTCACTTTAAAATGCACGTATGTGATGATGGGGTCCTGTGTTTTTCAGAGTCATATCCTCTTTTTTACAGTAGAATAGGTGAACAGAAGAGAAGAGTACATGTTGAGTGAAGAATCAGCCTGTTTCTGCAGGCTGTGGGGAGGATTGAGGAGAGGTGGTTAAGGATTCTGCAAATACATGTATGTAAGTATATGTTTTCTCTAATGTTCAGTGGACTGTGAAATGGAAAAGTATTAGCCAAGAATTTTATAGTAGCGAGGTTATTTTGAAGCCTGGTAAATTTTACCTTCAGAGATTTTTTTTTCTTTTTTTTTTTTCCTCCTCCCACCCCTTCTTTTTCTTCTTTTGGAGGCAATCTGTTTCAGAATTGAAGGGCGATTCTAAAAATGACCAGATGGAAATGGGAAAACTGCCCAGGTAGCAGTTTGCCAGGTGCAGATTAGGTATCCCAATCTGTTCTTGGGGAGATTATTCTCTAAGATTTCAGATAACACCGGAATATTAAAAGAGGGATGGTCTACTTTCATTTGTTATGGTCGAGCTCTCAATGTGCAAGCAGGCTTGTTTTCTTCAGGATACTTTAAAAGGGTATTGAATAACTACATCTGTGGGTTTTGCATGTGAAAAATGGATGGATAAATTTAAAAAAGGAATAGAGAGCAGTCCCAGTAGTTACAGATTGAGTTAGGATGCAATAAGATTTTTTTTTTTTCTTTGTAAAGAGATAATAGAAATAATATAGCTAGTGTTAGGAATCAGCTCTCCACATGATTTGGTTGTCTGAATTCATATGAATATTGCTATCCTAATAGACCAACACTGTAGTGAAGAAAGATGGTTTCTAATGGCCTTGACAATAGCTGGGAAATCACCCCTGGAAATCTACATATACAAATCAAATAATACACTGGCACATAGAAATGAATTGCTGATCCCAGAGCCATTTCTTTCAGACTTAATAATAATTCAGCAAAACCTGGTGCAGTGGAAAGACTTCTGCCTGAATGTGTGCCCCAATGTACTAGCAGTCCTTCCTTCCCCCCCCATGCTCTCCCTGTGGCACTCCGCTGAGCTGCGTCGCTTGTCTTCCTTTTGTGGATAAGTAAGACTAATAATTCTAAATGTAATGAAAACGTGCAGTAGCGCTAACTTTTGTGATAAGTTCCAACCAAGTCACCAATATATGCAGTAATTATGAATGCTTTTACTGTCTATTATGTACTTGACATTTTTAATTAAGTCCCCCAAGCCCCCCAAATATCCCTTTCTTCTATTCCTCTAATTAAGCCTCTGCTAAAGTGAGAGAATAAATAATCTGAGTAGAACGAAAGCTATATTTTAGTAGAAAAAACGCTATGTTTCAAAATTACTTGTCCAACAGTGGTATGAATTGCACTTTTGTTCCAAGTTTGGGCCAGAGAAGAATATAGGGTTTTCTCCTTTGTTTTAAAATAGTGCAAACTATTGTTTTATCTTAAATTGCATCACAAGTTTTGCTTTCAAGGGCAAACTGCTGATCTGCCTTGCATTTGACGGTCCTGCATTCATCAACTGAGAACTTTCTAAAATCCCAAACTGTAACTCTGAAATTTTCTTTTCTCAATTTTCCATGTAAACGTAGTATGTGGGGCTATGAGCTTTGAATAAGACTTTGTCCAAGCAATTTTCTTTTCTCAATTTTCCATGTAAACATAGTATGTGGGGCTATGAGCTTTGTATAAGACTTTGTCCAAGTTGGAAGAATAGGGAAACAGCTATTTGGGCAGATCTGGAGCTAGATTGAGCAGAGCAAGTGGGAGGAATCACTTGCATTCTCTGGCTATGCCAGCTGTGTAGGAGTCTGCAGCTGGATGATGTCCTTCAGTTTTCCTCTGAGATTATAGACACTGGCCTGTTCTATAAGGTTCTTCCCTACCAGTGTCATCACCCTGGATGGTTTTGTTTGTACAACTGCAATTATTGCTTGTTAGGTGAGGAACTTGGAGTTTCTCCTAATTTGTGTGAGTAATCTGCCCAAGAGTGCAAACTCTGCAGGCTGTCTTTAAATAGTGTATGTTTATAATGTTTTCTTGTAGAAACATCAAAATTCACATGGTACTTATTTTGAGTCTTATCGTTTAGAATAGGGTTGGTCTTGGAACTAGCAAATGGAAACTTTAATCAATTTATTGATGTATCGATCAAAGCAATTTACTAAAAATTCAGGTTTATATATGTAAGAGCAACAATTTGAAGAAAAGGGTAATATTCTTCTTTCAGCATATGCAGAGTTGGTACCTCATGAGCAAAGACTTTCTTCAGAATAGGGGAGGGTGGGCATGGCTGGAAGATAACCTGTTTCAGAAGGTTGGAAGTGATTTTTTTTTTTTTTTTTTTTTTTAAATTTTTCTTCTCTGCATGGAAGGGAAATCAGAAGGTAGTTTTATTGCATTCAGCAGCACTGGGCCTTAAGGGGAGTCCAAGTGGAATAAATGAGCTTTGGTTCATTTTGTGTAACTTCTGTGAATATGAAAATACTCTTTCACTGTATGCAGTCCCAAAATAGTGTTTTCCCTCTTGTCTTTGGTAGCCTTCCAAAATGGGAACCATTACAGTAAGTCTATTTAATTTTTCTGACCTGGGTCAGAGAAGTGTTCTCATCTGTCTTGTGAAGAATTGTGAATTGCATAGATTTTTCTTTCAGAAATGATTAATTTCTTGCAGTTAGTTTACCATTTTAAAGAAAGGATTCACTTGTGTGTAAAATACTGTGTTTCTTTGTACCTCTGTAGTGGAGAATTCAAAAGAGTAACTCCAGAATAAAGAAGCTTTGATTGCTTCCTTATCATCTTTAAAAATTCTGATATATTTATCTATCATAGTGGTAAGTGGTGAAACTGTCCCGTTATCTTTAGTTAGATGTCACTTCACATACATACCCCACTGATAGTCTGGGGGCTGAAAAGAACAGACTAGATGCTGCTTTCACTGGTGTTCTTCACAAAACTCTATCTAATGTCAGGAGAAACAGAAATAGAGGATTTCTAACTCATCTTGTAGTTGAGCCCTGAAAAATAGTTTGAGGCACTGAGGCTTCTCACATGGCTTGGTTGGAAGAAACTGTATTTAATTTCGGTTTTAACTTTCTGACGTGCATCTGTTGTGCATCTGAGTTAGAGACTTGAAACTGTTTTGAGTCTTGAACAGTGTATATGTGGCTTGCTGTTGAGACCAGGAACCTTCGAAACTCTTCTGATCATATTCAGGGGTCTCTAGTGTGATTCAAACACCAGTAATGTATTAGATTGTTGTCACACTGTGGGGTTTTTTATTATAGTTATTATTTTAAATTACATTACTTGTTTTTAAATCCATGTAGCACATTGTAGTTTTAAAGTCAGTTAGTATATGGAGTTGCTTACTGAAAGTTAGTCTCTGTTTTCAACCTCTGTTGGCTAAATAGATATGTAGTTGCCTAATGTATTTTGGGAATCTAGATGTGACTGCCTGTGATCTAAACAGTATGTCCCTGATGCCAGACACTGATATTTGCTATTTCAGCTTTTCTGTAACGCAGTTTTGTGCAACACTTGAAAATTATGGTGGAAATGAAATAGCAGAAATGAAAATCAGAATTGCTATACAGAGGAGAGCAAAACATAAAGTACTTGATAATGTCAACTTTCCTGTTACTAAAAACACTATTAAAAAAGCTCCAAAAGGTCTTCAAAAACACATGCCAGATAACTGAGACTGTTATTAAAGAATGTTTTTCTAGTCTATGGAGCTACATTTATGTTATGATTGTGTTATTCCCCAGATCAATGTTACAAAATAGATGACTAGAAAGAAGAGCTTCAGCTGAGAGCTTTAAAAGACAGACAGACAGACAGGCAGTCACTGCTTTTGAGAAATTTCATTCATTAAACACAGTAGGAATGTAATATTCCAAATGAGATAAGAAATTTAAATTATTTAATCGTGGAATAATGCCAAATTGCTCGTAGCTTTTTTTGTATCATGAGTGGTTTTAAGGATATTACTGGTTGAATGCATTTCAGGTTTTTAACTACAGCGAAACTGCTATTTCAAGTCCTTTTATTCTCTTGGGGCTCTCCTTTTGAAGACCAACATCTTCAGTCAGGAGAGTCTTAAAAACTCTGAGCAAGGTTTCTGTTGGCAGAGGCAACTGTTGATTTAGCCCCTCTGCGTGTCTATCTGCTCCGTTTTGAGCAAATCACCTGGCTTTAGTCTGTTGGGATTCACAAATATGCTGAAGTGCAGATTTTGAGGAAGCTCCAGAACAGAACGTGGTGGGGAAGAAAAAGCTCGACTGTGCAGCCACATGAATATGCAGAGTTTGAATTGTGGGATATAACAGACATGTTCTTGAATCCATGCCCTGCCAACAGTATAGGCATAACTAGTACAATAATTTTCTTTGACTTTTCAGACGTGGTGAGCTAATGAGAAGCAGAAGCTTGGGGAGAAATTGTGGGCATTGGTTTAGACCAGATCTTCTTCCACTTTCCCCCGTCACCAGGCAATTCTTAAGGTCAGACTTCACATCAGCTAATCAGGTGCGAGATTAAATCGTTAGAAGCAGCGGCAGAGGCTGTGAGAGAAATGAGTCTTTTCTGTTTCTATGTAACCTCAAGTTCACTGTGAAATGGTACACAAGGACCTTGCTGATTCGAAGGGGGCGATACTGGTCAATAACCTGGTCGTTCGGCAGTAACTCTAGTGTTCTGCTTGTCTGCCCTCAGCTTCCACTGAGGCTGAAGCTGAATGACGTTGTTGTGCGCGAATGAGTACCGTGATGGCCTTTGAAATGCGGTATGTATAGTATCAATGCATGCTTTGGAAATTGTTTTTCTGAAGCTGTTGATTCTGTTTTGATTGCAGATTCCTCTGCACTGTTGGCAACATCCCACATTCAAGTAGTATGTCCTTTGAACTGTATCACTTGTAAAATCTTTAAATGAATACACTTTTTGTAGTATTTATTTGCTTAGGTATTAAAATTGAAAGGCTTAACTTACAAGAGTTTTTAATTTTGCTAGTAATGCTTCACTGATGGGTTGTGGTCTTTTTTTTTTGTTGACCATACCGTGAATAATTAAGGTATAAAATGGCCATAGAATTCACAATTATGTGAATTAAGAATTCCTGTAATGAGGTGATTAAAGTGGTTGTTGCCTGTATGTGACAGGGTTGGCCAGCTGTTTAGTAGCTAATGGAAACTATTCTTGTTGAAAGGTTCTAAAATACTGTTGTATATGTGAATGAATGAGAGAAATCCTTTAAAATAAAGATAAATTATTCAGAAAGACAAAAACAGTGGATCAAAGCTGTATTAGTTGAGTTTCTTCATTTAAAAAAAAAAAAACCCAAAATATTTGGACTGTGATGGAATGTAGGGTATTCTCATGCAAAACAGTGGGCACAGATTCCCAACTTCACATGAAAATATTGCATACTAGAAAGCAGGAATTTTTTTTTCCCCTCACCTTTTTGGAAGATACGGCATAAACTTGTGTCTAAACAGGTGAAATCTTGTAAGCTTCAATTTTTCAACACGTTTGCCTGTATTTTTGTAATTTGGAAACTTGGCTCAGTCTACTATTTTATCTTTTGGGTTAAGAGTATGCAAACCCCGCAAATCTGCATACAGTGTGGTGAACCGCATGTCTTTTTTGTTTTTAAAATGGCCAGTTTGCACTAAGTGCAACATAGAGATACTTCTTGGTCACCTTTCTCAATTCTGGGGAAGGTTTTAAAGCCAAGATGGATCCTTGGAATTTACGGATGTTTTGAATCAGCTAAGGTTAGCAATTACCCTCCTTGGTTAATCTGAGGTACCACAATTTTCATCTGTAATATGTGTGACCTGCTGTGACTGGTCATACTGATGAAGTATTAGTAGTTTGCTAAGGTTTTGGTGGTACTGCTTTTAGTGATACAGAAGAAGGATGAAAGGCTGGAGTTCTCCATGTATGGATAATTAAGTTCTTTACCACCTGCTGTTTGACTTCATTGAGGCCTACGAAATGTCTTCTTTTCATTGCTGCTGTTTGCTCAGGTGACATAGAAGTATTGCAAGGAATGGGTATCTGTATTTTACACTTGCTTGCTGCTCTGGGTTATGGTATTTTTGCTGTTGGCTGTGGGAATGAAAAATAGACCCCTATGTGCCATGCAGAACTGGACACAGGAAATGTGGCAGTATGGAGACTGAAAACTGCCTGCTGAGGTAGGGTTGCTCAAATTCTTATATTAGTATTTAAGCTTAGATTTTGGAACTGGAAACTTTCAAGACAAGACAATAAGATAGCCTTTTAGATTTGGCTACAGTTTTTAATGAGGCTTGAGGATTTCAGATCCATTTTCAGACTTTCACTAAACTACCTCTACTGGAAAAATGCGTATCAGTGGAAATCTGGTCTTGAAACCTTATGGGTAGTGACTTGGTTAAAATTTCTTTAAAAAAACAACCAACCAACATCCCTCAAACTGCCCCCCTCCCAACAAAAAGCCTTCCCTGAAGCTTGTTGGTTGCCTAAGATTCTTCTGTTCAACCACTGGAAGTAGTTATCTTTATTATGGTGCCAGCTTGTACTCTGCTGTATTGTCACATTTCTGAAATGTTCTATTTAGATTTGAAGTCATAGCCAAAGGGAGCCTAAATTATATAAATCTTGTCAGAACCACTCTTCAAACCTCTAGAGGAATTACTGCTTGGTTCCTGTCCATAAATATAATTTAAAATGCAGGGCTTTCTGAAGAACAGAGAGACCACCTGTATAACAGCCATTTCTTTTTTTTTTTTTGCAATTTTCCTTCTAGATAGACTTGGCAGATATAGAGACAGAAATCTTGTTATGCCAAGTCTCAGTTCTTTTTCAACTGTTTTATTTCCTCTTTTTACCCATTTTTGATTCTTCTAAGAAAACTCTTCCTATTTTAATGTTAGAGATTAATATTATTTTATTTGATTATGTGGGGAAAAGGAAGGTGTTCTGTATTTAATGGCTTCATGTGTAAATTTAATTGGATAATGATTTTGTCTTGATGGGTAAAGCTAGACATCGCAACCTTCTCTAGGAAGAGGCAGCAGAGGGTCCATGAGCGTGCTTTATATACAGGCTGTTCATCATCATAGAGGAACAGAAATCGGACACTGTACGTGGAAAATACAAAGCAAGAAGATGGACTTCATTTGATTCTGACATTATCAAGTTTTGTAGGTTCAAATTGGCTTCCTCAGCATTGCACAGCTGGAAAAATGCAAACATTGTGCCGGTGTCTTGCTGGATGGGGTGACAGTAACCCTGTGATAAGGGATATATATTACAGGCAACTTACTGAGGTGGAGTAGTTTACTTTGATAGGTGGTGTACATAGCCTTAAAAAGTTTACTGGCTTAGTTTTCAGTGACTTTCATGTAAGTCTAGTAGAAATCTTTGCTGGCAAGAAGGGGCTCTGTTAATAGCTGTGCTTTTATATTAACTGAAGTCATAAAAGGAAGAAAATTGTTTTATGTATTGTAATAGTGTAGAATAGCTAATGGTATTATAAGATTATCTTGTCTTTCTGTCTCCATCCTAGAAGAATTTTTACAGCAAAATAGCAGCCTGTGTTGTAATAGTGATTCTACTGAATGTACAGATTGTAACTTGATCCAAAATTTGAACTCTGAAATTGAATTCATTCTTTGAGTAATTCCTGAGTCACTGAAGAATTGCAAGGGATATATTTGATCCACAGATGTTTGTATACTATATACTGGTCTCTTGTGACAAAAGCGAGTATGGAGTCATCAGCTGAAAAACCTGGCTAGGTTGAGGAACAAACCATACTATTTCTCAGTATACCTTAAGGTTCTGTGCTTCTTAATGCACTCTCTTTGGAATTTTTTTTTTTTTTAAGGGTTTTCAAATCTTGATGTCAGTGTAAAATTAGGCCTAGTAGGCACTGTTTATCGCTTCATATTTGGGCTTATAAGCAGTATAACTGTATAAATACAGCTTTTAATGCACAAGAGAAATAATTTATATTCTCAAGCAAATGTAGTCTAAAACCATGTTTTGGAACAAATCATTACAGAAGTGTTGAAACTGATTTTCGTCTTTTTGTTTCCCTTTTTCTTGTCTCTCTGAATGCAGCCTTCATGAAAGAGATGAAAACTGAAGGTTTGATTTCCTATTTTTAACTGCAGCAGAGTTGTATGGGAGTCCAGCCAATGCATTTAAGTAGAGAAGCAGGCATGCAGATTTTCCAGAGTTAGAGGCATCTGGGAAGAAGACTTGAAATAACCATTTTGAACTTTCTCTTTCTAGGCTTGTTTCTCTGAGTAGCTTTGAAGCTTTTTAATGGGTATCATTTCAATCTAATAGAATCAAAACCTGGGGTCAGGGGCGAGATGATGCCATCCTAAGAAAAGTGAAGAAGATTTCAAGATGGCTCATTTATCTGCAGTCCCACCTCTTTAGCATTATAGTTTTCAAAGTTTTCTTTGAAGTGATTTTTGTTGCAAAGCTGGCTGTTGTATTACGATGTGGCAGCAGTGGCATGGCACCAGGAATTTGAAGCTTTTTGGAACTGTGCAGTCCTGCTTTTTGGAACCAATACCTGCTGCTGGAACAATTCTCTTTATCAGTTAGTACTCTGCATGCAGAAATCTTTTTTTAAATGAGAGAGAATTGCAAAATTTCAGTCTTCTAGTCAAATATGTTCTTTCCCTTTTAGTTTCTTGTTCTTAATCTTTGGATTCTTTTGTGTGTGTGCCAAGCATGTTTTAGCACAAGTACTTTACTTTTTTTTGGATTTTTTTTTTTTTTTAATTGTCATGCTGTATATTGTATAATGGGTCTGATTATCTTCCGCTTTTGAAGGGAAGGGGGGGAAGCCCGCTCACCCAGAACTTAGGGCTGATTTTCCAATTATGTTTTCAGAAAAGAAAAGGAAATTTGCTTGGTGTGGCAATAAATATTTAATGATACTGTGATGAAAGTGGAGGCTCATATAGTCCACTGTCACTAAATTTTGAGTACTTTTCACACTTAGGGTTTTTTCAAGATAAAAAGACGATCTTTAAAGAGTAGCTTAAAATCCGTTATATAACGTGGTGAATATGTTCTTAATATAATTTAAAAGACTGTATGAAAAAGGATGGAAAAAATCAGTTAAAAATAGCTCAAGGATATTTTAGATGTAACTTTCAGATAATTTCTGCACGGTTTCTATAATAATTCAGTGTAAAAGACTTGAATATAATTACAAGACCAGTTTTTTTTTTTCCAAAGGTAAATACCTGGTCATAAAGTTCAAACACTTCAGAAAGATTGTAACTTCTCTTTCAAATTGTTTGAATTTGGCTTTTCTGTGTGATTATACTCTTGAGTCACTGCATAATCATCTACAGTTCATTCATGGATGTTCTATTTACTTCTCCTTCATTGTTGTCTTATTGAAGGTCGTGATGATTTTCAAAGTAATTCCCATCTCAGCTCTGATGGGCTGATGATCTTTTAAGAGAAAGCGTGTATCCCTTGAAGGAAAGAACAGTATATTTTGGACCAGGAGAAGAGGGAGATAAAGCGAAAAGATCCTGTTTAATAGTAGGAGAACAGCAAAATGAATAAAACTGATCATTTTATGAATGGTTGAAAATGATTTCTCCAGCCAGAGAACTGTTTTAAGGGGCATGAAAGCGAACTTGTAGTATTGTTACAGTCCTGAAGAGTGCTAAATGTCCCATTCAGCTATCGCACAAATCATTCAGCTTCCATAATAGTGCAGTGCTAATTTAATAGTTTTGAATTTCTGTGTGTTTTTAATGCTTTTGAATATTTGAATTTCTCTCGTTATTCATAATCCTTAAGCAATAGTTCTTACCAAGTACATTCATATTCTGGGCTCTTTTCCCACAGGTCTGTTTTCCTACGTGTATTCAAGCTGGATGTCATTTTATTTCTGGTCCGTGCATCTTATCCCTTTAATTTCCTGAGCTGAACTTTGGTTCTCAGCCTCTTTCTTATATTGGCAGCAGTGCTCCCACTAGTATTCTGTATTAGCGGTCTTATGGGTATGAATCAAATAAATATTTCTGTAAGGTCTCTTAAAGTTTCTTCACTTCAGAGCTGAAAACTTTGCAAGTCCCATTATTATCTTTCTATCCCAAGGTAAGCTTATCTGCAAAGGTGAGATTTTAACCTGAAATTATAAAGAAATTTAGAAGTCAGGTGTTGACAGTGGAGGAAGGTAAAGGGAGGAGGAGGTGGGACACAGTAAAAACGATGAAACGTAATGTCACTGTTAGTACTGTGAACACTTAAGTTATGTTTTTCTTTATTAAGGGTGGTGGTATTTTGGGGGACCAGGGTGGCAGAAAAGGTCATTTGCGTGTGAGCACACGAGGTATCATTCTTAGAGTATTTTGTATGTTATCTTTTCCAGCTCTTTTCGCCAAATGGCGCCAACAGAATATTAACAGCTGCTGGGCCTGTATCTTCATACGCAAACAGCACTCCTCTGCTTAGCAAATCTGTGTGACCCAGCACTGCACGTGTACTAGATAATTTAGGCAACGCTTTACAGAGTAGCTTTAGGACTAACATAGCAACTTGGGTAGAATTGGATTGCCTGTTTTTTCTGCCCTCCGTGCAAGGGGATAATCTTCCTGCCTCGGCCCAGGGGGGAGCAATAGCAGGCAGGGTCCACTGAGGAGCAGAGCTCAGCAGAGCCTCTCCTGTAACCTAAATTTCAGGTTAAAGTTGCTTCTCTTGGCAATAGGAGTCATCATGGCAAACCCCCAAATGCGATAATGATGATAATGCAGTTCTGAAATTTCTTTTCGTTGCAGAACTAGGGAAGGTGTCATCTCCCTGCAGTATGTTCACAATAGCGGATAAACCTTAATTGCTTTAGTAGAGCGCAATGGTAACATTCATCTTGGAAAACTATGTAGGAAGCTTGGTAGGCACAGTGTCACAGCGGGCTAGTGGCAGAATTAGGTGAAGTTTTCAGTGTTTGACTCTTCAGGGACTTCATATACATGGTGTCCAGAACTTCTTTGGCTGACGGTGTAGAAAATGACAATTTTTAATAACAAAACACCACCACAACAGTTTGGGTTTTTCTTTGTTTGTTGCTTTTTTTGTTTGTTTTTGAGATGAGCAACACGATAGTTTCACAGTTTGCCGACTTCATGTGTGCACCCACCTGATTCAGGAAAAATGCCCTAGAACAGTACTTTTAATGTGTGTGTGTGTGTGTCTCAGTTGTTTTCCTGTTCAAGTTCAATGTGAATTAATTGGTAGGATATATTAATAGTTGCTTGCATGAGGAATGCATGACTTTGATATGCTTTTAGAATGGATTTGCTAGCTATTTGTTGGATTAAATCTTCAGTATTTCTTATGTAAATCTGTGATTGCAGTTGAGTATAGTCCTAGATCAGTACAGCTTCTCTGAATGGTAGGTCTATCTAGAGATTATCCATTTTTCCAAAGTATTGGTGTTATTTTCATGTCTGTACTATTCTTTGTCACATTCTCCTGCAAGATGAGAAGATTTAGCTAGATACATAATACACAGAGTTTTCTGTGGTTACATAAAACTAGTTGAACAGTTCTTCTACAACCCTCCCCAAACCTGAAAATTACTACTAGGTCCTTTCATAGTGTTTTCATCTGAAGAAGGATCTTTCATCTGAAGAAGGAAGTAGTTTACAACAATGGATGAGTAGTCTTTCATACCAATTTTTGCAGATGGGAGCGCTATAGTGGATTTCAAATTATGATGCCCAAGCAATGTAAACAGCATTTTATCTGATGAAGCAGGCAGCAAGAGGAAAAACCATGAGAGTTAAGGTAGTATTATGAGATAACTGGATCTATTATTGGTAAGATAGAAGGCTAACTTCTTTGTGTTCTAGATAAATGGATATACTTACCCATTCCTTTTTATTACAGTTAAAACTTTGTTAATTGTTTGAGTCTTGACTACTTTTCATCAGTTATGTCTGTTTTGGAAGGTGGAGTGTTGCAACACAAAATTGTGAACCAAGTTGGCTAAACCTTCATGAAAGACTATTAGGCGGAGCAGACTTTAGGACTGAGTGTCTGAAGGTATGTTTTCACAGCCAGTTTGTTTCAGGATTAACTTTTAAATTTTGAATTGCAGAACTCGACCATTCATTCTTTTTTCAAAATTTCATGTTCATCTGAGAAACCTTATGCTTCCTGGAAGATAGAAACCAGATTGGCTGGCTTCACATGTTTTGCTCAGGATTATAGGATATAATTTAGAGAAGCCTCTCAGTTGATACTGTACTGAGCACAAAACTCTTATTGAGTTGTTAAGCTGCGACACTGGAAAACATTAGATATTTATTTACAAAAGTAGGTCATAGTTCCTTGTTTTTTCAGGCCCATTTTCAGTGGTGGTTTGTTAGTAGCATTACCATCAGCTTCCATATGCTTCATGTTGGCTGAGGCCACACTAAAACTGGGAAAGGATTTTCTCTCTTTTTATTAGTCTCATAGGCTGTTTTTCTGCTATAGTTCACACAGGTATCAGTTTCAGTCATTTGAAAGACTGAGATCAAATATAAGAAAGAAAAGCAGCAGTGTTTTTTGTTCTCTTTTCCCCTGTTTGCTTATCACAGGTAAGGTGAACTGTCATGCGCATGCTTCTCATGCAGAACTAGAAGTGTCCTTAGTTTTGCAGTTTCCTGCCCGAGGAGGATAAGAATATCCACAGTGGAGCTGAACTAAATCTGTGAACTAATGAGACACCTGCGGTTCATTCAGTTTTGCTTTCCTGTGCGTTTGTTGTGGGCTACTATTGGCTAGTATTGTTCAAATATTCTGTATTTTGGAGTGCTCTTTTTATGGCTGTGCTCCATGAATTTTTTGAAGTGTGCATTATTTGCAAAAATTAATCAAATTCTCACCTAAACCTCCTCTTATGCGAAAAGGACAGCCCAGTTTGTGGGAAGATTAGGTCTTGTTGCTTTGGGCTGAAGAACAGTTTTATCAGGAAACTGAAAACATTTTCTCCTTCTTTCGAAAGCACCAGCTGGACTTTTAAAGTAAGTCTTGCTTTTTGAATTCTAAAAAGACATACTATTTTTCTAAATACTGCTTTCTGCTGTGAAGTTGAGTTGTACATGGAAATTTTTGCCCACTTGTGAACCTGTCAAAATGATAATTAAAAAGAAGAAAGGAAGAGATCTATGTTTCTGTAGAGTAGTTGGATATTTTTTTTTTTGTGTACAGTGTAGGCCTTTCTGAAGTTTATATCTTAGCCTCAGACTAAGTGACTTCATTGTGAATTGCTGATTTTTAAAAAAAATTTTTTAAGCATATTTAAAAAGGAAGTTAACAGCTGTAGTTCTTTTTGGCCTTTGACTCTAAGTCTGAAAACGTGCCATGCAATTCAGTATCTTTACATTACACATCACCAAGTGAAGCAAGTATTATCTTTACTTTAAAAAGTTCACAATGGTCACGTAGCAAAGTAATGCACCGCTTTAAAAAACGCAAATGTATGGCCAAGTCGGGGTGGAATAGAGGAAAGTAGTCATCAATACACATCAGATGGTAGGACGTACAGAGAAATTGATAGGAAGGCAAAACACTTCAGTGATGCAGGGCTGATAAGGCTGATGAGAATATAACAGGAGAAAAAGCAGGCTTAACTATTGTATCTGTTTTACTTGGAATAGTTATTTCATGTTACTTCTATGACTTTTTTTTCTTTTTAAAGGACTACTCTGACAGAATTTAGTAAATAGGGTTGAAGGATACACTGTTTAACCTCAATTCATGAATTAATGGAAAACAGCTTGTCAGACTCTGTGGGGTTGGCGGTTGGTTTTTTTGGTTTGTTTGGGGGTTTTTTTGTTTATTTTGTTTATTTTGTTTGTTTTGTTTTTTTGAAGAGGTTACAGTTTTATTCAATAAAACTGTCTGCATAAGTTTTGGGGAGGTTTGTACTTGAGTCCTCTCTTTGTCTTAGAAAATGTAGGACAGTCTTTAAGATTATAGTTAAAAAACAAACAGAACAAAAAAATCCACCCCCCCTCCCCCCAAGAAAACCAAAAACCAAAAAAAAAACCCCCCAACCAAACAAACCCCAACCAAACAAACCCCAACAGATTTGAACATAACTAGGCTTCAAACAGCTGAATGACACCTCTAAAAGCTAGTATCAGCTGAGCAATCATAGAATGGAGATTTTGCTAATGGGAGTCTGTTGGTTTCAGCAATAACGAGGCTTAATAGTAATCAACTGTTCTAGAAAAGTTCTTCCCTGCCTGCTTGATGGGATTTGAATCAGTGAATTATGAACCTTGCTCAAGGGAGGGTGTTCCCAGATGGAGTGCCTGATCTCAACTTCTCAAATAACAGATCCTGCCCCTGTGGTTTTCAAGTTCTTAAGCATTTCAAAGGCATCCTCCAGATTTTAATCTATCTTTCATTGGTCTAAGTCCCTCTAGAAGGAGAGCTGCTCACTTTCTCTTCAGGTCTGTTGTGGGATATCACTTGGATCCCTCCATAGCAGTGGCAGTGATTCTGCTCTGTGATTTTAAACAAGCAGAAGGACTTTTTTGACTCCTCTCATCCTTAAATAACAGTGAAGGTATTTAATGTTGTAGATAAAGCTTTCTTAGGCAGGGGAGAAACAGGTGTTAGTCTAGATGGAAAAATTAATGAGGTTTTAGGGATACTGAAGGAATGTAGATCTGTAATGTCTCTAAACCTAATAGGGAGAAAGACAATGGCAAGTCTGTATGACTGAAACCTTGATAGTCTCTGATTTGATGACTTGATGGAAGCCGATTCGTGAAAGACACGAGGTGCTTGATGAGCTTACAACTGGTTGGTATTACACAATTGCAGCATTATAGCAGCATGCTTGTTAGGTGGGAGATACCACACGAAAAAGAACTTTGTTGAAAATATTTGGAGACCTCTCTCTGTATTTTCAGACAGAGCTGGGTTCTGCTGTTCTCACAGCCTAACATGTGGCTGTGATTTCACATCCAGTGAAAAGTTGTTTGAATGAGGTCTGAAACATCATTACAGCAGTTGCTGTGCTGAAACACTGTTGTCACTAGCTACTTACCTGCCCTGAACTGTGGTGATTATATTGCTTGTAGTGATTGCTGTCTCAAGGGCTCATGTTGTCAAGTATTTAAGTATTTAAGAAGACGACCTTCAGGTATTGTGAAAATTAGCCAACATCTTTAACTGGTTATCTAGTAAAGTGGAGCCTTGTTGCTTAAGTAGTTTACTGCAGTGTCTACTTAACACCTTCTTAGACTCTAGAAAAGGTTGTTCATAATCTCAATAGCTCTCCTCGTGAAATAATAGGATAACCTGAATTATTTTTGTATTGGTTTGGGTAAGGACTCTGGGTTCTGTTTGCTGCAATTCTACTATGTTAAGCTGCCTCTTCGTTTTTGGACTTCATCAGTTGCACGGGCACAGTTCCAGAAGGCAACCTCTAAACTGCAATGAGGTTATAGTTACCAGTGCGTTCTTTGGGACTGAGCTTGGATTTGAATGCTCTCTATTGATTACACCTTTCAAAGCGTTGTGGATTTTTTCATTTGAAGATAGTGGTTTTATTCTGCTATCTAAAGATTAAGTGAAATAAAATGTGTTTGGGTTTTTTTCCCTATAAAAATTAAAGAACTTTGGTTTCTATATTGTGGGGGATTTCTAAACAGGAGTAAAGCAGAGTTAGCCTTGGAAGATCTGGAGAGTTGTCATTCCAAATATTGCATGGAAAATTATTTTAAATTGTTATAAAAATCAAGTAAGTGCTTCACCACTGTAGGTAGCACTTGAATGTACTATTTGGGATTTAGTCCTTCTACTAAGAATGCCCTGTGATCTATATCTTTAATCATTATGTGTCTTTTTTCATGTCTCAATCAAAGTCTTACCACTGCAACATAGTGGAACCGTATAATTGTCAAGTTTAGCATTGGCATGTGTGTTCTCTTAAAGTTAATTGTTGTTTTATGCAAATGTTTTGGCAATTTGTAATGTTAATATGGTGATTATTTCCTGAAGAAAAACAGGTGAAGCCCAAAGCAGATTGCAAGCTCATATTACTTTGCACCAAAATGAAACTGTGTATCCGTTCAGCTAGCAGTGAGGCAGATGTTCTTGGGATTTACAGCGACATCTCACAGCCATCGGGATTAAGCAGCACTCTTTTTGCAGGGCCTCAAATGTCACTGAAGCAGCTGACTGCATTGTGTATTCAGAAACTGCTGGCAGCTGTGGTGGAATAGAGGTAGTGGTTATTCCAGCCAGGAGTACAAGGTGTTGGTGAAGGGTTTATGTCTGTTACTGGGCTTCTCTTTTGTTTGTTGTCTCTCGTTTAGGTTTTTTTTTCTTAAATTTTGTTTGCCCGGAAAAGTTTGCTCAGACCATTTCAAGGGCATTAGTTCATTGACGGTGCTCTTTCAATAGGATATTTTGATCTTTACTGAACTTGAAATGCATAGCTTTAAAGCCTACCATATCTAAGTTGAAAAGACACATTTTACTGGAATGCCAAATTGAAATTTTAATGGGAAAGAAGCCAGGAAATTAAGAATTAAAGTTCTGATATGGATTAAATTGAGAATCCTGTATGGTTTGTGTCTGTGAGGTGCTATTCACTAAGGAATCCACTACTTGTTTATTCTTTGATGAAAAACCATGTTCCTGAACTTGTGTTTTCATTTTAAAATAAAGACATTTCTAAGAGATGTGAGAAAACCATGAACAAATGAACAGAGAATATAAGTAATTTTTTTTTTCCCCCCCTAACAGTAAGCTTGAAATAATACTGATTTGAGTTATCATCAGGTCGTTTTAACCAGTGGTTTAAATCTGTGGGTGAAGCTGTGGAGCATAGATGAGCAGATCGACAATGTGTTGCTGTTAAAGGCAAGTCACCACGCTCCTTGGATTCTCCCTTGGTCCCAGTGGTATGGTTCTATGCCCATCATTGTGTTTCTTCTGATGGTTCTTGAATGGATTCATTTCACTAAGCTAGGAGAAAAATATTTACATTTATGTCTGGCTGGGTTACTCATCTTCAGGCTAATACTTGATACTGCTTATGGAGAATATCATAGAGCAAATACCAGAACAATCACAAGGAGTGTGTGGCGGTGAAGATGGCAGTACAGGGGGAGGAGGCGACTATTTGGGAGGACAGAAGAACTAAATACTGTGATACACCTGCACATGGATGGTAATTAGACTGGCCCAGCTATGTTGCTTCCTTCACCCTAAATTTCTTGGGTTTTGTGGCAGGCAGCTCCAAAATCCCTTACACCAAATAAATCTCTGGCTTCTGTAGTTCAAGAGCCTGTAGGTCATGCTAATGCTTCTTTTAGACATTTAATAGTGAGAGCTTTGAAGAAATGAAATGTGAAAATAGATCATATAATAGAAAATAGATTGCATAATAGAGTAACCAAACTTGCTTGTAGTGGTATTAATCAGATTTTAACTGTTTTTCTGTGTTTGTATGTTGTGTGTGTGTGGTGTTTTTTGGGGTGGGTGTGGTTTTGTTTTTTTTTTTTGTTTGTGGGTGAGTTTTTGGTGTTGTTTTTGTTTTTTTTTTGTTTTGTCTTTTTTTAATTGTTCCTTGACTACTCTGGGTCCTGTCAGATGAAGCTGGGAGTTTTGGCACTCTTAGAGGTATAAGCTGGAGTTTAGGCCCTGGAAGAGTTATGTAACGGTTGCTTTTGGTGCAGTGGTAAAATAAGTAATGAAAGAAAAACAAGAATGACTTGGTAGAAAAATTAACAGCTTTGAGAATGAAGGCTTCAAGGGTTGTTACCACTTTCTTTCAAAAAGTTGCCCAATGGTTGGAGAAACAAATCTGTAGGTGGTATTGTATTATTGCGAAGTGTGTGTGTAAATGTTCGTGCTTCACAGGTCTTGATGTGCTGTAGCTTGAGTTCTGTTTTTGCATCTTCCCTGTCTTAATAGAATAATTCTTCTCCAAGCATAACACACTAGACATCAGCCTTCTTGCTTTCTGTACCCAGTTTTTTGTAGTTCAGAGGGTTCTTGTGAAGACCAAAGCAGTTTCCTCATTTGATGATACATGTTCCATGTTGGAAGAAATGGTGGCCTTTAATAAAAAAATAGATAAATGAACTTCCCTGGGCAATAGTTTATAGAGTGTAATGCAGTAGAAGTTGAAACAGCAAAATGAGCTTCTTAGCTACAGCAAAACTGGTGGACGTTGTAGTGTTTTTTAAGTCCCAGAAAACTTCTTACCCTTATCATCCCACCTTCTGCATGTGGGAGGACTGAGTGCAGGAGTTGGAAGACTGTCTCTGTATGCTCGGGCTACGTCCCTGATCCGCGCAATTCGAGGATCAGGATCTCAGACTGTGTACTTGCTGCTAAGTCTGAAGTCAGCCTGAGAGAGTGAGCAGTCTGTCTAGTACGAGCTTTTACGGAGGGGTTGTCAAATTGGCAGTAGTTTAGGCTGGGCTGATCTGGGAAGCGCCCAAGTTTAACCTCCCATTCCTTGAGGACAGTTGGTCTTGGGTATGTATTCTACTGTTTCTACATGAAGGAAGCGTCTCCTACAAATTGGATGTTGGCCTTTTCAGCCTTCTTCTGCTGCAGCCCATGTGCCTAACGTAAAGGAGGAGGAGTGGGAACAGGAGACTTATCCTGGAAAAGTTTGTCTGTCACCACCCTGAATTGAAACGTAGCGTGGCTGATTTCTTACTAATCTGAAAACCAGAGTGAGCTTATTTGTTGATCTTATACATAAGAATTTTTTTTTTTTTCCCCTGCAAAAAAGGATGTCTGTGGATCTGTGTTTAATGAGGCCAGAACTGGATCAAAATTAACACCTAGAATGGAGGAAGCCTAAAGGCTTAACGGGAGTTTGTACCCAGTGATGCAGAAGCAGAGTGATCTCAATATGACAGAACTTTATTGTACTTGCCAAGTCATATCAGGTTGTTTAACTCAGACTGGAAATACCAAATGGGACCTTTTACTTATCTCTTCACATTTTTGGGATAGTTGGTCTTTGATAATTGCTTAGCAGCAGCAAATTCTATCATGCGTCTTTGATTCAGATGTTTCTATTCCTAACAAGTTTTTGTTGGTATATAAAACTTACAGAAGGTGATAATACATGATTTGTCAGTCTGTTTTCTTACCACCTTCTTGTACTATAGTGTTACCTGTAATAAATAATTTTTCAGAATGGCACTGTCTTTTTATGGCCTTTGCAAACCAGCAAAACTGTTTCAGTTATTATAGCCATGACAGTGTGATGATTTTAGTAACTTAAGATTAAGTCTTTGTGTTTTGGGCACAGTTTGTTTCAGTTTATGTACTGAAGAAAAGTGATTTCACAATGCAATTACTCTGTAAAACACACCATTTTCTCCTGGTAAAATGAAAACATAATATATCCATGTATCAAGTAACTTACAGCCATTATGTCATGGTGAGGGGCTTATGTAGGTCAGCATAGCTTCAGTTAAGGCTGAAATTCTGGTGCACCCAAGGAATTAGTAATGAATGACCTCTTGAAGTTTAAATAGCACTTGGCACTGCTCTTGGGAGGGTTTATCAGCAATGGCATTTGTGGAGAGCCGCGGGAGCAGCTGGAAGGAGCCCAGCACAGCTGCCTGCAGTTGCTTGGGCTTGGATGCGACAGCCTGTCTTCAGTCGTGGTGCAAAGTTCTGTACTGAAAACCTGGGAAACTTAAAATATGTAGGCTATTTAAATAGGGGAAAATTGCAGGCGTTTCGTGCTGGCTAGTAATTGCAATAGGAAACAGTAACACATACACTTCCTATTACATTCAGCTGTCTGTAATACTACTGTGCTGCTCCGGAGCTTTATGTGAAAGACAACCCGAACTTAGGAAAGTACTAAAGCAATTTGTCTCAATACTGTGTTTTCTGCCCTCATCTGCCATTAAGGGTGCGGCTCCATGTACTTTTTCCTCAGAAGTGGTGCTGCTAGTACAAATTCCTGTCCTTTGCTGGTGTTCACTGCCTCATTAGTTGTACTGATGGTGCTGGTTGTAGGGCTACCCTGTACGTAGTGTAAATCTGGTTAGCCACAAAGTTACTGTTGAGGGAGTTTGTTCCTTCTCACATAGAATGTGAGGATCTGGAGCGTGTGCACTTTCATTTGTGTTAGGACATAATGCGCATCTTCTACGGGGCTCTGTGTCCTTGGACTTACCCTGTTATCAACTCACCTCGGACTGCGCGCTAGCATCGCTGCTCAGGCACTGCTGCTTGAGACTGTGCTCTCTGCTGAGCGCAGGGGCTGCGTCGCGGGGCTGGTGGTGTTTAGCAGGACGGCTCTGCTGTTGCCTCTGCTGTACTCGCAGAGGTGGAGGCAGGGTTTTCCCCTTGGTGGTCTTAGCTGGTTATGATGCTTTAGCACCATGCTGTGAAGTTGCTGTGGCTTTTGCAGTTACTCTTGCAATTTATATTGTGGTTGCCTGTCATGAGAGATTCTTCACCTATGTCCGAAGAGTCTGTTGCCTGCATTATTCAGCAGTTTAAAATAAAAATCTCCTAAAGCAGCTCAGAACTAAAACACCCGTCTCCAGCCTTTACTCTCTTATACTTGCATAAGAGATGTTTTCATTTTAAATGTAAAATGTGGGTGGGTGTATGTTTTCATGATGAGCTTGTTACAGAAATCGCATTTCACAACATCTACTGTACTTTCGGTTATTAAGCTAACTTTTCAAGTAATTTTGATGCCTTCCCAAATGGCAAGATGGTAAGATTTACATTCTGCATTAAACACCTAACATCAAGGCCAAATGGGGCAAGTAGTTACATGGCTGTTATCTGTAGTTAATAAAGGGAGCCCAAATTAAATATTGTATAAATGAACGTGTGGGGTTTGGGGGTGTTTTCCCAGCTTGATGCATTGGAAGCTTGCCAGGCTCAAATGGAAGTGGCATTGATACTAAGCTGGGTTGTTACAAAGCAGCAGCAGTCGCTGGGGAATGTGTGAACCACCAAGGCTTTCTGCTGCTTTCCCGTACCGCAGATGAGCCTGCGTTTGGTGAGAGCCCGGGGAGAGGAGGATGCCGCAACCTCTCTGCTTGTGGGAAGTCTTGGGAAGCACTGTGTCATATAGCGAGTTCATTCTCTTCTCTCGTATTTCCTTTCCCTGGGGCCTTTATGTGCATCTCCTTCAGCAGAGCATAGGAACTGAAACTGTGATAGGGGTTGTCAATGTCTGGGAGACAATGTCGGTCCCTCCACTGTGCTTTATGTACTCCTGTATCCTTACGCCTCTGTGTTACCAGCCGGTCCCTAGCATGAAGGGGTGGGGTGGGGGGAAAAGCCCTTCCATCTTTCTGTCTGCTACAGTGTGCTTGCTGGGAAAACTAATTTAGTGATAATTATAGTATAATTTCAATATATTCCCCTCACTAATATAGTATGCTTTTCAGAAGATGAAAATGCAAACAGGAAATGAAATAGAGCAAGACAGCCGAATCTTGAATCTAGTCTTTATATCTTCGTAACCTAGTGTGGTATTGCTTTAACATTACTTGATGTTAGTGATTTGTGTTTGTAGAAATACTTATTTGTAACATTTATTAGGCTTTTCTGGCAACCTCGAGTTAAAGTGTGAGACAGATAATCAGGCAATGTGAGGATCCCGTCATGCAAAGAGGCTGTTAACATCGTTGGCGTTCTGGACTGGACTCAAGTTGGCCTTTACTGTTGTCTCTGACAGAGTTCAGCTGTTTTAAGGTCTAAAGACATGATGGATGGTAGTGCCTGAAGATAAATAAACTACGTGAAACTCTTTTGCAGGGTGCTGCATTGTGATAGCAAAACCAAAATATGTTGTTTTAAGCATTCCCTTTAAAAAAAAAAAAAAAAAGCCAAACCAAAAATACCTAAACAATAATGAGGTAGAATCAAAATGTAGTACAGAGTTTAATTCCATATAATACATATTCAAAAACTGATGCAAGAAGCTTCAAATTGGCACAAGAAACATAATAATTTGGGATTAATTTATTTGGGTTAATTATTATAATGGCATAGCCAGGAATGCATGTGTATGCAAGAAAATTACTGTTTTTGAGAGCCCAATAAAGAAAAGACAGTCCATTACATTAATAGGACTATTGAAAATTTTATTTACATATGCATTTTTTAGCTGTGGAAAATGAGAAATGTTTTAATGGGAAAAGTTCTTGTTTCCTGTAGCAGTACTTTGTCTTCTAAGCTGTGTTGCTTGTAGAGTGGTTGTGCTCTGACAGAAGAGCTCAACAGCTGTGATGAAGAGAACACATCAGCTTTGAGCATAAAAACATTTTCTCCTAAAAGCAAATTTCCAGTTTTAAGCACTGTGATTAAAAAAAAAAAAAAAAAAAAGGCATTTAAGATATGTATGTTTCTTATAAATCACACATGGTTCCAGTGGTTTTCCTGGTTCTTTTTCAGTGTTGGGATACCAACACTGTTCTTATTAACAAAAGAGCGTAAAAGAGTTGGCCTTGAAAGTTTAGATTTATTTCTGCGTGTGTGTAAATTTATGGATATGATACTGCTGCTTAATATTCTTAGTCACTTGCCTGGATTAAACTCTAGCTGCGTTTAAGAAAGTGCTCAGCGTGTGTCAATTTAGAAGCAGCAAAAGAGGTTAAACGTTAGCTGTAGTTCTCGTCTTTAATACATTGCATTGGGTAAGATGTTCTTGAAAGCTGATTCTCTTTTACTTGAGGATGTCTTGCTTGTGTGAGAAACTTATCTCGAGAGATGTTCTGTGGTAAAGAATTAACAAAGACTGATCGTGCATATCCCTGGCAGTAGTGAGAAAGATTAGGTGGAATGAGCCTAATTTCATTCTTTTTTTTCTCAGAAATTACTGCAGTTATATTGGATCCTTAGAACACACTAATTATAGCTACAAGCTTAAAAATGCTTAAAGTCCTAAATTTGGTTTCTTCTTTGGTTTATTAATATTTTTAGAAAAATGAAACAAAAAAGCCCTTCAGAAGTGCTTCATTGTCTCTGGAAATGACATTTAGAGCCAGATCTTTTAAGTAATCTTCTGTGTAATTTAGTTCTGCACATGGGATGCTTTTATTACTCTTAAGGTACATATTTAGTAGTGATTAATTTGGATTGTAAAGAGCAAAAAAGTAAGCAGGTAAAACGTTCTTTGATCCCACGTTCCTTGATCTTTTTCCATTTTTATACATTGTTTCATGTTTACCAGCTTGAAGGTTTCTTCCTAAAGTACACAGACTGATGTGGTTAATGGTGAACAGGCGTGTGCAGGCACCCCCCTCCTCCTTCCACCCCTGACTACAAATACTCCTATCAGCCACAGCACCAGTGCTCGATTTTTAAATGTTTTACTGAGCTTTCTCCTTATTGCTTTTATGTCCATTCCTTCCCCTCGTCCTGGTCTCTTCATGAACATCTATGCCCAGGATCAATGCGGGTCTTTTATTTTGAGGTAGTCAAAATTTAGCTTGGTTGCACGGTCATATCACCTCATCTTCCCGTAACACTGGTACTGTGACTTATACTTGCTGTGCATTTGTCCAGAGCGATGCTAGTCTTGTTTTATGCAAGAAGATAGGACTCGTGTGACTATCAAGTCTTTCTTCTGCTTGTTACAGGCGATAAGTGCTAATAACAAGACTCGTGCAGGAAGAAGGCTGTTAAAGATGAGAGCATCTGAACAGAATTACAGATATCTCCTTTTTTATTTTTAGAAGTTTTTACTAAATGTCAAATATGGTTATCTAATTTTTTGATGGTTTAGTTTGGATTTGAGTCCATGGCAATGTGACAAGGACAGGAATCAGCTTAGTCGAAGTTGTCGCTTCCTACAAAGTTTTCTGAGTTGAGGACTTCATTGGCAAGGTCAACATTGCTCAGCTTTATCCACCGTTTTGCCCCAAACTCTGGAAAGGTGCAGGTGGCAGAGGGGCCAGGACCTGTGGCCTGTGAAGACTTTTGGAAACAGGGCTCCAGAGCTAATGTGCTCAGTGGGTACAGAGAGAGCTGGTGGCTGCAGGCTTCCCCCAAAACAGGAATTTGGAAGAGATCTTGTTGGGGTTCCAGTAAAGGGAGAAAATATGCCTATTTTTTCTTTAAAATACCAAAAGGGAAGGAAATAGTTTGTATTCCCACTCTGCATAGATTTCCAGGAAGGAATATCAGACCACAGTTGGGCATCGTATTCCTTTGGTCCCCTGACAAGACAGACATGAGAGCATTCATCTCTGGGTCCTGGTTGGTGGGGATTTAGTGTTGTATGACCAAGAGAACTGAAAAAACACGTGCAGCAATGTTGCTGTGCCTACCATATTATTTTATCAGGCTGTTTGCGAGCTCATAATATCCTAACGTGTAGCTGGGGTGGACACAACAAACCAAAATGGTTTCATTAATTGTGTGTATTCCCTTTTAAATGTTCAGCGGGTAAGTTCTTCTCATCCCTCATCAAATGTGATTACAGCATCTTAGTATGATAAACATACATCTTCTGTAACACTTTGAAAAGTCACTGTTAGCTGCTTTGACATTTAAATTAGTAGTAATATGAGGGACATATTGGGTACTGAAGTCAATGTTGTAAGTAGCTTCACAGGGTTTCTATGCAACTGAGTATACTAATATACATTGTACTAATTCTTTAATGTGCTGTTATTTTATTATACCCTAGATTGTTGGTTGCCCTTTATGCTATGTCGTTTTGATCAGTTTCCTGGGGAATATCTAATACTTCACTCAATGTTTAAGGCACAGCAGTTACACTGAGATGCTATATGAAGCAATAAATGGCTTTTGAGGGTGGTTAAATGCCAAAGCAGCGATGAGGCTGTTAAATGAGAGAACTGTTTGTGAAAGTTTTTTTGGGGAAATATTTTTCTGTTTTGTTCTAGGTGGAAAATAAGACTAGTCAGTGGAAACATGAGAAATAACAATAAACTTATTTTACATTGAGATCGTTTCACTTTGCTCGCGCAGTGTCTCTGCGTTGCATGTGAACTGCTCGTGAAAGCCTGTCTTGAAGGATTTGGCAGCACGGCAAAGGGGTGATCTTATTAAAACCACAAAGGGTCAAATGTGTAATGCTGTGTGTTAGCATTGTATGTGCATCTGTTCGCAGGTGGATACTTTACACGTGTAGTTGTAGTGTTTTGTGGACATATTTCCTTGTCTTTGCACGCAATTGAAAGCTGTACATAGATTGGAAACAGCTTTTTGAAATGGGATTACTGCTTATTTCATTGTCTGTGAGGGGAAAAAGTGTTTTATGTGGCTTTTTAGGGGATTTGGGTTTTTTTTTCAGGGGGTGGGTACTGTAGCTGAAATTGCAGTTAGGCATTTATAACATACACTGAAAAGTTTTTGATTTGCTGTTTGAGATCAGTGCTAAAACTATGACATCTAGGGATTATCTTTTTTCTCCCCTTTTTGAGAGCAGTAATTACAGCTTCCAGTCAGAATGTGAAGCCCAGATGAAGGTTAAACTTGCCTCTGAAAAGTGTTTCTAGGCTGTTATGTTGCAATAAACATTGACATTTCCAGAACACTGTACAGCTTCATCATCTTTAATCCAGTGCTTTCAGCTGCACCTTTCTTTTAATAACGGCCACGAATGTATTTTAATTTTGTTCTGAAAATATTCTGGGGAAAGTTAATTACTGTTATCTGTAATTGAGTATTTGAAATAATTGTTTCAGAAACTTGAAGCTCTCTTTTTATGACCAAAGAAGGAAAATGCAGAAGGGCAAGATACAGGCTATTTTATCCTATGCTTGCTCAGTGAGCATGCAGTAAAATCATTGTGGGTTGCCAGTGAGCTTTTAGAATATTTTATGTAAAGACCTGCAAGTGCAATATGAACCAACAACTTTAAAAAAAAAAAAAAAAGCTACAATGGCAAAATTGTTGCTTTCTTTCTTTTTCCCAGGAAACAAATGCATTCGTGATTATTCTTGAAAACAATTCTCATTTGTGGTGAGATAAGTTTAACATAATTCTGCATAGCATGTCATCAAATTTACAATGAATGTTTGTTTATATATAGTTTTGTAAGCAAAATGTGGCTTCTTATTTGGACTATTCAAATGCACAGACTCTTTTGAGACTGTGTATCAGTATGTTGTACATAAAGCTAAGTTTTCCTTAAGGGTGATCTGCTGTAAAGTCTGCTAGAATTGGTCTCTCCAAATGAGGTTGCACAGCATTACCTAGCAAATGTGTCACGGGTTTAAAACTTTTACTAAAAATTAGGATAGGATTCTTGCAGTAGTTTGATTTGTGTTTTGTAACCAAGCTCAAATTTTCAGAGGTAAAAATGAAAGGAATTTCTGTAGTTTCTTTGTAGGAACTCTTTAGTCATCTATATTGTCATTCTGCATGCATTAAATGTATCTGTGTTGTATGCTTTCTGCATATTTACAAGTGTTTTCAAACACAGTTTTACGGGGGATTTTATTTTTGTTTTCTTTGGTGATTGTTATGGGGGTACAGCAAACTAGAAGGATGGCTTTTGTAGAAGGTTATTTAAAATAAAATCAAAGGTAATGCCAGAAAAAAAATGGAGGAAATTGTAATAAAATGTAGAAGAAGTGGACATATTGGCAAATGTAATATGCTGAAGGAATCGATACAAATTCATTAAACACAACTACCCACTTGTTCAGAAAAGTCCCGGAACTTGGAGGTGTTTTAGAGAAGCATGACGATGTGCTTGCCCTGTTCTTAAAGAATTCCCTATTTATTTGCCTTTGTTCACCATCATAGATGCATACTGTGCTGTGTCGGCCTTTGCGCAGATGCAACAATTATTGTGTAGTTTATTTGTTTATTTAAGCATTTTTAAAATTTAATTTTCTGAGTTCTGTTGTGATGTAAATGTTGTTGTTCTTCTATGAAAGTTATCTGATTAGGAAATTAACAGTTTGAATTGTTGTAAGATACTGACATAATTGGGGTGAGAAGCAATATTGTTTCCCTGGAAGACAGCTAAGATTTCAAAATATTTCTATTCTTGCCCGTTTTCTTTACTAGGCAGCATTTTTGGTATAGTATGTGTACAATTTGAACAAATTTAGAAGCAAATTGAGACAGTTATCTCAGTGATGGTAAAATCTGACATTCGTTTTGTAATTAGTAGCCAGATAGCTTTGTGAAATAGCTTTACTTTTTTCTGAACTCCACTTGGTGGAAGTTAAAGAAAACAAGTGAATGGTTTTTTTTTTAATGTGACCTTCTAAAAAGCCACGTCTACTTCTAAAGAGCAAGCGTTTCTTTGTTTCTTGAGTCTACATGTTAACTTTTACCTCTGTGACTCCTCTCCGTGTTTCTTCTTCCGTATACTTTGCTGGGGAAGATTTTCCACCTCTGTCAACTACTTTTATTTAAGAATGTTCCGTAAAAGTGGCCTTTAAACAGAATGGTGAAAATGGACTAGAGAGAAGACTGATGCTCTGTTTTCACCTACGTGCAAGACAGGCTATTCTAAATTGTCTTATTAATGTTTGAAGTAAAAATAACCAGGTCAGTTGTCCAACATCTGCTTAGTGTGCGCAAGTATCAACATATACCTTCTTTTCTGTAAAGTATTTTTTAAATTTTCATTAATAGCCTTTAAAGGAATCGTCTGAACATCTTACATGACACTTTCATTTCAGAATACTAGCCTGGAAATAAGTTGATACGTTTCTAGCTGAAGGCGTGGACAACGCTGAGTTGAACTAGTTGATCTGCTGGATTTTCTGGAAGATCTCTCTATTTTTTTACTATTCTTTTTTTTTTGTTTTCATTTAGTTTCCTTTTCACTAAGGTGTTGTGTGAGGTTTTTTGTTTGTGGTTTTGGGTTTTGGTGGGTGGGGGTTTTGGGGTTTTTTTGGGGGGTGTGTGGTTTTTTTGGTTTTTTGGTGGTGTGGTTTGTTTTTTTTTAATCCAGGTTTTCTTTTGTAGGAGTCATGATGTTTTCCCTTAAAACCATAACTCTGCATGTAATGTTAGTTTAGGAAATGCAATAGTTCTTTGCAACTTGAAACTTAAATTTGTTTGTGTCACTATAAATGTACTACTAAATAACTTTACATGGGAACTGCTTCACAGCCTTGTAATGAAGTCATTTATAACACCACAAACTTAAGTGCGTCTGTTGGAAGTAAAAGCACTAATCGTTTAGCTGTCTTTTCCCAATCAGTATAAAAACCTGATTTACTTCAATTAGTAGATCGTTTTGAACAAAGCCTCGATGTTTAAAGCAGAATGCTTTAAGAAGATGGAAGTCGTAACTTAGTTTTTTGTTAAGATTATGAATACCTGTGTGTTGAATCAGTGGTTTGAATATTTTTATTATGATTCCATGAAGGATATTTGTCTTGAGGCATGTGAGAGCTTGTCACTTACCATTAATTTTAACAACCAATTTTATGCTTGCTGTTTATAGCCAGCACGTAGTACTGTAGGCCCCAGTTTCTACACTATATCAAGGCATATAAAATGTATTGAAATAGTATTTAGATGTAAATAAAGAAATATTTAGGGCCTGTTGATGCTGTAATCAACAGAGAGTTTCTGGATAATTGCATTTGACTAAACTAACCTTATAATGCCTCTATTTGTTTTTCTTTCTGCTTTGAGTGTAGAACATGACACTTAAATATTTGAGGACCTGGAAGACTGATAGTAGTTTCTGCAGATGGACTTTTTTGTTCTTCGTGCTCTTGGCTTCAAATAGTGATTGCATAGCTGGAGTTTGCAGTCATGGGCTTGGGCTGAATTTTGTCCTTTTCTTTTTAAATATACTTTGATTTTTGTAAAGTGTAGGAAGGAAAGATTTTATTTGTAGAGAGAAGGTGGATAGGTCTAAGTACAGATAAAAATTTGCTTTAATGTATTTACTACTCATTATTTTAAAAAGAATTTCTGGTAAATAGGTTAGATAGAAACCCCAGTGCTACTCTTTGATAGGTGTCTTTGAAAACATTATTTGCACTGCACATCAGGTCACTAAATTTAGTTTGAATTTAAATGTGCTATGGTGTGCCCGCTCAAACAAGTAGGTATCCTTCTTGCTCACATGTACTTACCTATTGATCTTTCTTTCCTAACTGTTAAAAATACCTTTCCTAAAATTTCTTTCTGTGGGCTCATTACTCCCGTTTTATTTTTGGGCATGTTACTCTGAACAATGGTGGTGGCGATGTATCTGTGATGATGTGAGAACATAATCACAATCAGTAGTTAGAGGCGATGGAGTTTATTAGACCAAGTGGCGCAGCTTAGAAGTGACAAGCTCTTGATCACAAATGCCTTTGTTAAAGTCTGACATTCAAGCATCAGTATTCAAAGCTAAATAGAAGGTTAAGACCATTGCTCAGAGTACAATTAAATACGGATCAATTTTACCATCTTGGAAAGGAAAGATAGCTCCTAGGAGGGGAGGCGGGAGAAGAATAGACAGGGTGTTCTTGGTGGAGGGAAGAGATGAGAAAGCAGTTGCCTCCTAAGGCAAAGAGACAGGCAGTTTCTAGCTGGTGGAATGTGAGGAGTTGGCTGCGGAGGGAGAGATCATACTGAGCCCATGATTTTTATTTTATGGCCCATTGGATGTATTTGCTGTCTAGCGGAGTTATGAATTTTAGCTGTTATGTCAGTTCAGTTGCCTGTAAAACTGCACCCTCCGTTCCAAAGCTTGTATTTGAGAAGTGGTGTGTAGGTTTCCCTTGAGGATGGCCTGAGAGATTAGAGATGAAGCAACCGTTTTATGAGAAGTGTCCTTCTATTTATATCTGGCTAGTTTTGTCCTGAATCAATTGTCTGTATGAATGTACTTTTTTTTTTTAAACATTTTTTCATGCTTAGTTACTGTTCTTACAAATATCCTAAAACAGGAATACATGATGTTCTAGTAAAGCAAGAAACTTTTTTTTGAGCTGAGGTATTTGTTGTTTTCAAAATCTGTACACAAAATTTGCTTATTAAGAATAAAATGGCATGGGCTTAGTATTTGTGAGACACCACCATTTCCTTTGGTACTTAACTTACTAAAAATTGTTCTTGCTGCTTACAATGTTTGTCTTCTAATTCCCAAGCATCTAACTTCTACAATTTGTTACATGATACTTTACTAGGTCCTGTTTAGTGAGAGAGCTCCTGAGATGTAATCCTGAAGATTCTGAATCAGAAAGTCAGTACCATGTCTGAAATAAAATAACGTTAATCAGTAGGGAAGGGAGGAGTTTTTCTTTTTTTAAACTAAAATTGATGAGTTTTAGTAAGTCTTTCTCATTTCACAGAGTATGATGTAAGCTTTCTAAATTGAGAGCTTGTAACCTAGGCGGTTTTTCTCTGGGTGCCCACACATAAATTGCTCACTCTGCCTTTTATGTCCAGTGACTTATTGGTTGCAAGGGAATATGGGAAGAAAAGTTTTTTTTGGAAGGAAAAAAACCCTTGTCTTTCTTTCCATGGCCATAACAGGTTTGGGTTTCTATGTGGTCTGGGTTTTTTTGTTTTATTTTTCCTCAAACATAAAATATAGCAGATATGCATATAGAATATCAAGGGCCTAATTTTGCAGCTCTCACAAAGAACACAGACATGCCAGGTCCTGGCATGGATGCCAGGGCAGGTTAAAGGCAGAGCTGTATTCTGGCATAACTTGTTACGCCCCTTTGAGCTTGGGAGTGATTTGGAGGGCTGCCATTCCTTTAGCTGAAAAAAAGAGAGGAGAGGACAAATAAATGCTGGAGGAAGAGTGAGGAAGTTAAAATGAAGAAGCTTAAAAAAGAATTAAAAGGCTTGTCTTACTTGGTTCTCTGTTTAGAAGTTGGAATTTATTGATGTTGGGCAATTGGAGACAATTTACAGGTGTGCTAGGAATTCTTTTAATCCTCTTAGGGACTATTGCTAATCACGCAACACCCATCTCTTAGCACCACTGAGTCTTGAGCATCTTGAAAAATACTCTGTTTGCTTCTTTCAAAAGCACTGTGCTCAGGGGGGGAAATCGTAGCTTGTTTTCAAATAAAAGTGAACATCACTATGGGCAGTCCAAGGAATCAGAAGAGCAGGAGTTATTTTTACAATACATACATTGGATATATTAGCACTTACAGTTTATAATCAAAAATATTCAAACTGCTTAATTTTTACAATGTTTTTACTCCAATTTTTTATTCTGAGGTTGTGGGAAAAGTTGATAGCATATAGTGAATTTTGGATTGATTTTTTCACTTCGGGAAAACCTTCAGGGGAAAACATAAGACTTGCATTGAGAAGAAGGTACTATGAAGAAAGGTATTTTGTTATGAAGGGGTAAAAGTCCATCCTGAGGTTGTCTCTTTGGAGTTCTGTGGATCATGAAACTAAGTCTTGAATAAATTACGGTTCTCTGCAGCGGTAATTTGCACAACATATTACTTGTTGGAGGCCGACCAGCAGAATGCAATTTGATCTTGGTTTTCTCTGCACTTGAAATATTTTTTGAATACCTTTTTTTTGCTGCAATTTTTGTTGTCATTTATGATGTTCATATTTTAAAAGTATTTGAATAACTGCACATGCAGTTTGTGCATCATTTAAATCGATGAATGATCTGTATGATCCCTGAAAACATCTTTCACTTCCAAGAGTGCATGCAAAATGATTATATAAGCAACTATATTTGTTTACTTTATATAGACTTACATCTTTTATTTGCCTTTCAATGTAGTTTTTTTCACGTTCTGATACAAATAATGCTGATCGCTACATTGTAATAGGAGAGGGGAAGTCTAGCATGGATTACTGGTTGAATAAAATACAAGTTCTAGGAACTACGACTACTTGGCCAGTTCTTACAGTGGAGTGCATCAGCAGGGATATGTGTTGAAGCTGGTACGGTTACATGTGCGTAAACAGTGAGAAGGTGGTAAGCAATGAGGTAAGAAAATCTGATGATACGAGCTTACTGAATAGTTAGGTTGGGGGGTCAAGTATGAGTAATTGTAGAATGACCGTAGAAGCCTAAATCATTAGACGATAAAGCGGCAGATAAAATTCAACATGGCTAAATGTGAAGTTAGGCATGTGAAGAAAAATAATAAAAATTTCCCATCGAAACAATGGGCTTTGCACTATTTCCGCCGCTTCCCCCCGCCCCCCGAGTGAGATCTGTAGAGAGTTACAGTTGCATGAAAAGATCAGATGGATGATCAGTTGTGGTCAAAAAGTAAATTGAATGTTAGGAGTTGTTGGGAAAGGAGAGAACAAAGCAGAGAACTCTCTCTGTAAAGATCCACCATACAGTTCAGTTCCCCTCATCTTACAGGATATAGAGGAGCGGGGAAAGTTTCAGAGACAGGGCTGTTAGAGTCATCAGGAAAAGGAATGAAGAAGATAAAACTCTTTGGCCTGGAAAAGAGATGATGACTAAGGTGGTCTCTGATAGTAATCTGCAAAATCGTGATCAGCTTGAAGAAGAAGATAGGGATTATTGGTTCGCTGTCTCTTCCAGTGCAAGAACTCAGGATGTTAAATGAAGCCAATAGGAACTGGATTACAAACCAACAAAAGAAGGTGTTTTTTCGTGGAACAGGTAGTGGAAATACTGGAGTTGTTTGCCATAAGATGCTTTAGATGCTAAAAGTAGACATGTATTTGAAAAAATACTGGGTGTTCTCAAGAAAGAGGAGCATCATTGAGAGTTAGTGAATGGAACAGGCATCTGAGGAAAAACCCTGATGTGAAAACGGCCAGGGGCTGAGAGTGTGCTGCATGGGATTGCCCTGCTTTTCCTCTTCCTTGGACACTTATTTATGGCAATTGTTGTAGGCAGAATAACGGGTCTTTGGTCTGATACAGCTGTTCTCTTGGAAATATTGCATGTCAGTTTTATGTCAAGTATGCATGGGCTCAGACATGCCAGAATTCACAGCATTACCGTGACCTGTCTGGGGGCAGATCTGTGGTCAGGGCATCTTGACATTGAAATCCAGAGATGATGGGTTTTTGAGGGGTCTCTTCGTAGCCGGTAGCTATGTTGTAGTCAACGTAATGGTAGAGGGGTTGTTAACTCGTAGTACTGACTTAGCTGTTAAGTGGTGATACCATACTATGCTGGTTAAAATATTATTTTACTGCAATTCCAGTTTATTGTATTCTGAAACGTAAGTGTTCTATCTTTAAAAAAAGAAAAGAAGAAAAAAAGAAAAAAAAGACAGAAACTATGTGCAACACTGCTGAGAGTTCAATCGTTTGCAGTACTGAAAGCTACTGCATAAAGTACACTAAAATCAGAGTAGTCATGCAAGTCATGAAATCATTTAAACTATGAAATTGTTACAATACAAGAAATGTCCAGTTCTGGGCTTGATGTCCACTTTTGGGCTTCTCAGTACAAGAGACACGGACATACTGGAGAGAGTCCAACGAAGGGCCCCAAAGATTAAGGGACTGGAGCATCTGTCATACGAGGAAAGCCTGAAAGAGCTGGGCCTGTTCAGCCTGGAGAAGAGAAGGCTCAGGAGGGATCTTAGCAACGTGTGTAAATACGTGAAGGGAGGGTGCAAAGAGGATGGAGCCAGGCTCTTTTCAGTGGTGCCCAGTGACGGGACCTGAGGCAATCGGCACAAACTGAAACAAGGGGGTTACCTCTGAGCATTAGGAAATACTTTTTCACTGTACGGGTGACCAAGCCCTGGCACAGGTTGCCCAGAGAGGCCATTGGAGTATCTTGGAGATACTCAAAACCTGTCTGGACATGGACCTGGGCAGCTGGCTGTAGGTGACCTTGCTTGAGCAGGGGGGTTGGATCAGATGGCCTCCAGAGGTCCCTTCCAACCTCAACCACTCTGTGAAAAACTTCAGCCAAACATGGAGCCAACTGTAATTGTTTATAAATAAAAGTATTAGACTAGATCCAATTGTTTTGATTGGGTGTTTGCAAGTTGGTTTTCTGATGGGGAGAGTCACTGTAAAAGAAAATGATGGTCTTTTTATCTGCAATAATAAAGATACAAAGCTGATTGCTCTATTCAACACTGTCTGTGTTTATGTGCACATTATCTAAAAGTACAGAGCCTTTGTCAGAGCTGCTGATAGCTTGAGCCACTTGTTATGTCTTCGTAAAGTTCTAGATAGCTTGTTTTTTAAATTGATATATTTTGACTGTCAGTCAGAGACTGGCAGAAGAAACAGTCTGTGAATTATGCCGAAGTGTTCTTATTTAAGGCTTGTGTTTCACAAGAGCAGTCAAATAACACAGAGGTAAGAAAGTTTGGATGGAGTTCATTGCATGCCTGCCACTCATGTGACCCAAATTCAGAACAAAGAGCAGGTAATAAAGCCACAAGAAACTGCTTTTTTGAATTAATTAGGGAAATTAATAACTTAATTAAATTACAGCAATTGAAGGATGACTGCTTTACAATGGGGGGTATAAGTTACCAAGTAAAATTACTCCAAGTACGTATTTTCCCTTCTCCATTTTCTTTTTCTTTATTTTGCCTATCAATTTGGATCATCTCTTGTTTAAACACTTTCTGACAAATAGGTACCCTGTTTTGGAATTAAATCAGAATTAAACATCTGAACTGCGAAAAGATTTCAAATCTGTGAGGAAAACGTAAACTAGCTTAGGTAAAGGAAACTCTGATGTCCAGAACTCGCACTGTCTGAAATGTCCCTTTCATGAACTTTTGTGGAGCATTGTGCAGGGTTTCCTTTACTTGAATATTATCTATACTCAAGAGAGTGGAGAGGGGTCATAGTGCCCCACAATTTCTGAATTTCTTCACATCAGGATGCATCGGTCAGGCATATGGTTTAACTCAGTCCCCTCCCTGATACAATTTTAGTGGCAAGCATCCTCTAGCTTTTCAGCAAGCAGTTTCAGAAACGCAAAGACCTTTTGCTACCCTAATTTATCTGGAACTGCTAGGGAGTCAAGGAAGTTGTTATGGCTGTTGGGCTAAATGTATTATACCCAGCATGCGCTCCTTTCCTTACTCGTGAACTCCCTGTGTCACTCTTCCATGCCTGTCGTATTTTGGGGACTGCCAACGGCCACCATTGCTGCTTGCTAGGAGTCTTTTTTTAGACACTCTTGTAGCAAAATTAATTTCAGCATGGGTTTAATAGCATGGGACTCAGTGCAACCCAGAAAAGGTGTTTGTTTCTCACCTTCTTTATTGCAGGGGCTGCACAGCCCATGTTCAGACCCTGTGTCAGGGAACCACTGTTCCCAGTTGTCTACTCGGCTCCTGGGGTTTTGTCCACTTCCTTCTTACTTGCATACCGAAATATACTCATGACAGTGGTCTTCCCTCCACCCCCCCCATTGCAAGTGGGACTTTGTATTGCCTCTTGGTCCCATTCCAGTGGTTCCCTGGTGCCCTAGAAGTCCTGCGTCACGTTTGTTCTTCTCAATACCAAGAGGAATATCATAGCAATGGAGTGCAATAATGGTCATCATACCCTGGTTCTTCAATCCTTTAGCAATCAGAGCTGGTAAAATCTTGCTCAGCAGAGTTTGCCAGAGGAATGACAGATCTGTATGTGCGTCCCCTTTCCACTGGGATTAATTTGGGCCTGGCTAACTGGTGCTTGAAACGCTTCTATTTTTGCGCTTTCTCACATATTAAAGTCAAATAGCTAAACTGTCCTAGCGTTAAATATGATGTTCCTTTTAGCTGGATCTTGCCAGCACAATCTTGTTTGGGCTGAAATTGGTACAGAATTGAAATGACCAGATAAAGCTTGTTAACCATTCAGGTAGAACTTTTGTTCTCATGTAGGGAGCGCAATGAGTACAGCCATTGTTATGTGTTTTGTTTTTGTTTTGTTTTTTTTAATAGCTTACTCACAACTGGAAATGGTTATTAAAAGGAAAACATAATATGTTGGCTACCAATAAACTTATTTTATGCATCCTAAGCATCAAGAGAAACTCGTCATCTGTTGTTAGTCAACTGTGCCAAAACCAGTAAAACATTTCTTTTCTCAAACACTTCGGTGAAATCTCTTTTTCTTCCTCTAGAAGAAAATAAAATTACATTCTTCTGAAATCTCTCTGCAAGCTATATTCTACCCGGCAGAGGTATGTATACCTCCCTGTGTCAATGAGGCACAATGAACTTGGCAGAGAATTTGTCCCCATGGAGTGGCTGGTGGTCCTCCCATCGTTTTCCTTGGGCTTCCTAAAAGAAGGGGGTAGTTTATATAATCAGTTGTTTCATCTGAACCTTTTTTAATGTGAGAGGTGTAAGCTCTTGTGACTCAAATTCAGCAAGGAAATTTTGGTTGTATCTCTTTTACAAGGGTGGTATTACCATCTCAAGATTTAAGAAGTTACGGCCCTGAAAAATTAGGAGTTTGGCTTAAAAATCTTGCACACCTTTTAAAAAGCAACAGAAAAATCTCTGGAAACCTTGTGTTTAGGGTGCTTGGGGTGTGGTTTTGTGGTGGTGGTGGTGGGTTGGGGTTTTTTTTGTTTTGTTTTGTTTTTTACTTCTTTTCCCCTCCTGTAGGAAGCCTGAGATCTAGAATAAAAGCTTGTGATATTGTGGCTCCAGGAACTGAGAGCTACTGAAAGTTACGCTAGATGTTGCGAGACTTGCAATAAAATGGTAAAAATTGTAAGAATTCTTAGCGGTGGAAAGAAACATCCTTCATTGTCCACTTTTAAATATCCAAAGATAATGCATTTTACAAACACACAATACTTGTAGCAATAATGTTTTTGTATTCTGCCTTCCTTACTTCCCTGGTACTGCTGAAACTGGTAAAAGCTGTAATTAAGCTGTCATACCTAATTTTAAAATCCAGTTAGCATTTAATTCTTATTTTAAGCTATTTTTGAAGTAAAAAGGCAATATATTGGGAACTAAGCCAGAGATTAATAACACGTCTTTTAAATGACATCCAAAAAGTATAGAACAAAGGGGGAGAATTTTTTTAAAAAAGCATATTATCTGAGGCATGTGTTGTGATACAGCACTGGAGTCTTGCACCAAAATATAATTTTGAAAAACTTAACTAATTCGTATCTGAACTGTATATAATTAACTTTTTAGGTAGGAAGGGTAATTTGAGATTGTTTCAAGCTGTGTGTAGAATGTAGAAAGTGTTTAATTTTCATTTTTTAATTATGCTCGTGCATAATAAACTGAGTGAATGTGGGGTGTGAATAAAGAGAATGTATATTTGTACATTATTAGTACTACTAATGCATTTTGAAACTGAAAAGAAAATTACTATTGGTTAGGTATTCACATTTGTTAAAGGTAATAGTCTATTAAAAGTACTTGTTTGTTCTGCAGGATTTGTTCAGTGACGTAAGTCCACAACATTTTCCAGGGTGAATGCAGATTAGCGGTATTATATTGTCAGCATGAAGTTGGTATCTGGTAGCATTGCATGATGGATTAACCACAGGGGTTAGGGCTTTTTTTGAAAAACATGATTTGAGTATCTTTCAGTGAGCTGACAGTTTGTAAAGGTGGTTGCAATGAACTACCAGGTTACAGCCTGTCTGGAATAATTGAAGCACCTCATCAGACGCCCAGGAAGCATATTCTTCCTTATCATGCAGCTTGGGTCGTAGGCTTTGCGATACTTAATAGACGCAGGGTGGGAATATTAATGTGGCAGAAGAATATATAATACTAAAGGAGATTTCAGATTGTTGCCAACATTTAAAGGGGCGTTTTTAATTCTGCAAATTATATGCTTGCATATGTCGTGCAGTCATTTGTTAATACCTCAAAATTAGAACAGTGTATTTTGATCTATTTGGCAATGGGCATATTGCTGTAGAAATGTGTTGTATCTGCCTACGTTTTAAGACTATTAGCTTTTCTATTTGTGAATGAAATTACCCTGACAAATCCTGTTGCTTTTTTTCTTGCTCATATATATGAAAAAGCTGTGCTTTAACTGCGGATTGATGAACGTTATCTGTGCTAACACTGAAATAGCAAATATAGGTGGTAACGTTTATAGTGTAGTCAAAAGCACGACCTGAGCGCATGCGTACATTACTGAGCTAGTATCAATGACTAGCTGACTAGCTCAATTGCCAGTACCGGTGAAGTTGTGAAAACTCAGGATCATAGGCAAGTTGTACAGCTTGTGCCATTTTTAATGCCGTTAGGACTTTGCTGCTATTGGTGTCAGAGCTAGTTAGGTTAACACTAGGCTTTCGTTAATACCATTATATGTTACGTATGTGTTGCAGACCTTTGGTCGCACTGCAGGCATGCCGAGAGATAGCGGCCATATCATCACGCCTATTCACTGTCTTCTAGCTCTTCTCCTGGAAACCCGGCTTTTGGTAGGAGTCTGAGGACACTGAGATTTTCTGAACCAGGTTTACACAGTCGGGATGTAGGTAGATGGTGGAGCTAGGGAAGAGTCCCTAATGAGGAGCAGGCGCTTCACTTTGCTTTGCATTCTTGCAAGTTAGGCACTTAGCCCGTGTATCACTGAAAGCAGCCTTTTAGGTGCCCAAATACCTGGTCTTTCAGGTTTCCTAGTCACCAACTTTTCCTCTAAGGCTTCCAGTGAAGGCATTAGATATGTCTTCTAGTAAGCGATGGACAGTGATGACTTTGCAGTTTGGGGGAGAGATGATATGGGTTCGAAATAATTTGATAAACTTCACCAGTCCCTTCAGGCAAACCCCTGTATTGCAAATGTTTTCTTTAATAGCAAGCAAGAACTGAAACCAAATCTCATCATTTGTATTTTGAAAGTATTTTCATTTTTTTTGTTCCCTAGCATATTCTTTCGTGTTACTTCTGTGTGATTGATTTTGTCCATTTTAGTTATGTTTTGTTACCTTTCCATAAAATTTCTGTCGTTAACTTGTTTTTATCGTAGGAATACTTATAAATGCAGGCAGAAAATAACTGATTTAAAAAGCTAAGTAGATTGGTGCATGTAGCATCCCTGCTCTATAAGGCTTTCGATTTAATTATTTTAAGTTTGCGAAAATATGCTTTTAAAAAAATAAACTGTG